>NC_143547.1:43781959-44081959 GCF_031878675.1 Megascapheus bottae
GTAATGCTCACCAGTGTCCCTTTGAAAAGGAAACACTAGTACAGACATGGAAGTGAAGTGGATGAATAGGAGGCTTACGCCTAAGCTGATTCAGTTCAGAAGGAAGGATTCATCAGAATATATGAAGTCTGGCAATGTTGAGATCCTGCTAGAGGACATAAGTCAAACACCTCTGAGGCTGAGTATCCTCCAAGGTTGGGAGAACTAACCTCAAGGGGAGCACAGGCCCAGACTTTCTCCCTAAACCTTTCCTGGTCTGGGAAAGTACAAGGTTGAAGCTCTGCCCCTGGACAAGGAAACTACAAATTCCAGCTCCCCCAAATCTCCCACCATCAGGCTTGAGACTAAACTAACCTCTGGGTTAATCTATGCTAAATATGACTAAAGGGCTGAGGCTTCAGTGCATTTAGGCAGGTAGCAAATTTGCTCAGGACTAAGTGCCAATGGGAGGCCCTTGAGGGCAGCTCTCTGGAGAGGAGTATGAATGTGCTGTTTTCCTAAGGCCCTTAACCTGCCTAGGAACTATTAATGCAAAGAGAGGTCCCAAAGCAGCAGCAGCAGCAGCAGCAGCAGCAGCAGCAGCAGCAGGAGCAGCAGCCGCAGCAGCAGCAGGAGCAGCAGCCGCAGCCCCAGCAGCAGCAGGGAGCAGGTGCAGAGACTGATGATTTGCTGAACAGTGAGAACACTTCCTTTCTGGTGCTGAAGCCAGGAAGCCTTTGCTAAGGAACAGTCTTGTATTCACCACAGAGAACAGCCTGGGGACTCAGTTGGGGTTTCTCCACTTCTAACCTCTCTAATAGGCACAATATTTTTTCCCCTCACTGGACAGCACAGTGCAAAACAAAAAGGTAGGAAATTAAATTTTTCTCAAATCATTAATTTTTTTTCTTTTCCTCTTAGGATCCACCAAACAGCAAACAGCAGCTGGGACCATTTTCATTTTGCCTACATTGCCTGTATAAGCAAGGCAAATCAAAAGCAGGAGACTGGCATGTATGAAAATTCATTTCCTCAGGTTTGTGAGGTCATTGAGAAGGCCCTGCCACTGTCCTTGACATTGGGATGAACATTGGGCCCTTGAGTCAACATCTTTCTCTTTGAAGTGATAGAGGAAGTGATAGACAAGTGAGTGTGGAAGTTCTTTACCTTCAGCAGCTCTTTTAAAGAAGACTTTGCAGCTACCACAAGTGAGAGCTCCATAGTGACAGCCAGACGCTTCATCTCCACAAATCAGGCAGGTCTTTTGAGGTGGAAAATAATAGTCGATGGGCAAAACATGGTCCCTGGCATTTTCCAAACTGGAAGGACACAGACAGACACAAAACAAAGTAATATATGTTAATACATAGCAGAAGTAGGAGACTTTGGGAATGAACTGTATGCATTATTTATAATTCATTGTTTACATGAGTTTGCACAGAATTATTTCCTGGGACATTTTTGCCATGGCCTGAACAGAAAAAAATTTAATCCTACCAAGTGGTTACAGAAATTCTGCTCAATTATTCAATGGCATGGGCTCTGTCTATATGGTACTTAAGAAAGTATCTACTATAATCACCTTTTCTCTCGGAAGATCTGAAAATAACTTCTCCAACTAGATTAAAAGGAGAAAGGCCAGAAAGCCAATTTGAAAACCTTCATGGAATGGTAATTCTTGATATCTCAAAGTAATTAATTCAATTTGGAACAAATGTAGCACGGTTCTTTCTAACGAAAGTCAACTTTTAACCTAAACAAAAGTCATACAGATGAAAATTGCTCACACTCTCCAAGGAATATAAACTCTGTGCTTATTAGTACTTCATCAAGGAAGTTGAATAAGACTGTATGGGAGCCTATTTGCTGGTTTGGGTAGCATTAGCAACCTCAAATAAAACAGGTAGATAAGAATATTTTCTCATTAGTATAGCCATTGACTAAATAAACTAGACTGAGAGAGGATAAGCCCAAGATGGTCTGACTCCACGTTAGTTTGTGTTCCTGTGGTAGCTTCTACTACTCACCTTCACTTTCTATGACCCTTGGATTAATCATGTTAAGCACAGTTCCCAGAGTCAAAAAATGCATCAAAGTGTTTCAACCCCAAGAAAACTGCTTTTAAAGTTCAAGAGCAAAGGAAGCTTTCACGTAGACAAGGCTTTAGAAGTATTTTATCTCCAAAAGCCAAGTCATCAGTCCCAAGTACAAGACAAAGCTCTCAGAATGTTCTGTTGATAGGTAAATTTAGCAGCAGGTTATGGTGGCTTGTCTTCCCTCCCATAGTCCTTTCCTCTTACCCTAACTAGAATGCCAGCAAGAGTCGGTCCACTAAATCAGGGCTATCAGGGTCATAGGTTTCACAGAAAAGGAACTACAACTCAGTTAAATGTGAAGAGCATCACTCTTCAGTTATTTCCTTATGTAGCAATTTGTGCCCTGTCCTCAGTCCTGAAGCAGTAGTAGCAGAAACTTTCACAAGTTTGATTTTCTTCTTTCTACATTTTGACTTTTTACAAAGAAAATAAGCAGTAGACATAAAATCAGAAGAAAAGCTATTTAGGTAATCCAGATACCATTTAATTTCCCCAGCAATTCTGCCCAGTAGCCCTATATTATAAAATAAGAATTAATACTGAGAATAATTTAAGTAAATTTGTCAAAGATCACACATCTTGGTAAACTGCACTGCCAGAAATACATTTTGGAATCTAACTCCAAAATTCAAAGTTCTTAGTTTCTTAACCACAGACAAATTTCATTATGAGATTTGAGGTTCAGATTAAGTAGTTTATTCAGTTGAATTCTTGCCATCTAGTCCTAGATAATACAGGATATAGGGATTATCAAGATATTTTTCTTTCCTCACAGCAACTCATCAGCTAATTCAGAGGTAAGAGGAAGACCAAAATAGTAAAATGACACAGCAAATAATATGCAGATAGTTACATGATGAGAAAGCACCTCAAAGACAGGGCTATTTTTCAAATATGTTTTAAATAAGTTTGAAAAAGATGATTATAATTATCACATAGTTACAAAATAAATAACGGATATACAGAATGGATGCTTGCAGTAAAGAATCCTTTGATAAAGATCTTTGAAAAAAATAGACTCGGGTAGTTGCTGTTTAATTGGACATAAAATTTCAGTTAAACAAGATGAACGTGTTCTAGAGATCTGCACATTATACCCATACAAAATAATATTGTTCAGTGGAATTTTGTTATGAGAATACATTTCATTGTAAATATATATTCAAAAATATTAAATATGAACATTTCTGTGCAGTGAAAACTGTTGTAAATATTGTAGTCAAATATGTGATCCATACTAAATATATTTTATATGAATCTTGACTTTTATTAATAACAATTTTTGTTGGACTTGGAACTCAATCTGTCCCATTCAAAGCTGGTCCTTTAACACTTGAGCGAAAACTCTATTTCCAGATTTGGAGTGATTAACTGCTGATAAGTATTATGGACTTCCTTGCCCAGGCTGGCTTTGAATATTGATCCTCAGATCTTAGCCTCCTGATTAAGAAGGATGGCAAGAATGAGGTGTGGGCCACAAGATGCCCACATTCATTTTAACTAGATGTCTGAGATAACTCTAGGTCTCATTAGATGAGCTTTCAGATCTCTCTTTTCCTTTCTTCCTCTTCTCTCTCCTTCTCGTTTCCCTCTTTCCATTTCTCCATTCAGCCCCTTTGCAATATTTTGAGTAACACTATCATTGATCCTGACTTACTTGGAAAATAAGTGTTCTTTGGTTCTGGGTCATAGATTAATTTTTTAGTTGGAAATGAGAATTCCAACCTAGAGAAACTAACTCATACACATGTGTACTGGGAAGGATATGCAGAAATGTTCATAGCAGTTGCTTATAAAAACAGAAATGGTAAATGTCCACTTTGAGCATAAGGAAATATAAATTATGGGTCATTCATTGAATAAAGTAGAATCCAGCAAACACAAACAACTGGGCAAACCTATAGATCTCTCATGCTAATGTCATGTAGTAGGTCTAATGTACTTATAATTCTATGAAAAATCATTTTAAAATAAGTGAAAGCAAGCAATATGTTATTAGAAACTTATTTTTCAAAATCAACATTGCAAGAGAACAATAAACTTCAAATATAATAGTGTGGTGAGCTCTGAGTGGCAGCTGAAAGGCCTGATCTAAAGACAGATTCATATGTATTTATATATTTTTTTTGTAATCTACATCTTGAACTCAGGGCCTTTTGCTCTTCCTAAGCTTATTTACTTTCTACCATTTTAACTCCATCTCCATTCCTTGTATTTTGTTGATTAATGGGAGATAATGAGTCTCATAGACTTTTTGCCTGGGCTTGCTTCAGATCTCAGACTCATGAGTAGTTAGGATTACAGATGTGATCACTGGCTATACATTCATTAAAAATACCACTAGGCCCTTTCTGCATACCATGCACCCTTCTAGATCCTGAATAAGTATAGTAGGGAACAAAACATAAAAACTCCAAGCTCTCACTGAGCTTGCCTTTTAGAAGTGTTGATGCAGGTGTGGTTAATGTTGTTGCTTTTTTTTTTTAATAGAGCTCCTGAGTATGCATTTGTATTGGTAGTTTGTGTCAGTTAATTGTAAGTTAGTCTTTCGTATGGTAAAAGCAAATTCAAGGAAAACTCTCAAATGTTTTGAATATTCCCCTAACATAGAATAGCAACATTTTAACATGCATAGAATTTGCATATGTCACTGTGTTCCCTTCTATCTCACCGGAGTATATTCTTACTTAGTATCCAAGAGGCAGGGCATGTGCTTTTTTTTCATATATTTTTATTGTAATTAATAGAAGGGTTACCTGATATTTGCCAGATAGATGGTGCATTAATTCCTGTACATTGATACCCTTTCACTTGTCTTGGTCCCTATTTCCCTCCCCCCCCACCCCTTATCTTGTTTTCCCCCGTTCCCTATCCAATTTCAAATAACCAAATACAAATATATCCGATATATCAGGTAACAAAGTGAGATACTGTAACAATATGAGATAACCAAGGGACAGCAAAAGAGATGAGAGATAACATAGTACCTTAAGAACAACAATCATTCATTATATGGCTTATGTTTCTATATCCTAGAGATCCTTTCATTTAGCGTCCTACTTTATGGCCATTTGTATCAAGATTTTGCTCTATTGCAAATCTCTGCTAGGAGAGCCCAAGGTTTCTACTGATTATGACAAATGAGGGAAACCATTGAGCCTAAGTTCCTTTGAGTCTGGCTTACTTCAGTTAATATGCATGTGATTTTATGGGCATTGAAGCAAAGGACCTGCCACATAGAACTGGTTTTCTAATCAGAATACTACTTGCTATTTTGCAAAAGTTTTACAGCTAATCAAGTAAAAGTGGATCATTAGAACTATCTTCAAGTTTTACCATAATGAAGTTGAGCTCAGAAAACTTTAGTACTATCATGACTACTCCAAATTTCTGTCCTGGTTTGTTCTTTTTTTTTCTTTCCTCACTCTTTCTCTCAAGGAAGACTCAGGAACTACTTATAAAGTGTGACCCCTTTGGGAATATTCTCCAATGAATATGGAACCAGGGTAGAATGCAATAGTCACAACATTAGGTTTTTTTGGTTTGGAATCACGTGGACCTGGGTTGAAATTCTGCCTACATGACATTGGGTAAACACATTAAGGTTTTCTGAGTTCCAATGGCTTCATCTGGAGAGTTGGAGTTTATCTCATTAACTCCATAGGGTTTGTGAGGAATACATTACATAACACACATAATGGGTTTCCCTCTCAAGCCATATAGAATGTCCACTGAAAGTCTTCATTATTCTTACCTTTTGTCTTATAAAAGGAAATACCTAATACTTTAAAGGACTTCAATCATTCTTCTTGGCCATAGAAATAGCACTGAGTTGGGCACTAGTTGCTCAAGCCTGTAATCCTACTTCAGGAGGCTGAGATCTGATGATCCTGGTTCAAAGCCAGCCCAGGTGGGAAAGTCTGGGAGAACCTTAGGCCCAATTAACCACTATAAAGCTATAAGTGAAGTTGTGGTTCAAAGTGGTAGAGCACAACCTTTAGCACAAAATCTTAGGGAAAGTGCCCAGGCTCTGAATTCAAGCCTCTTGACCGACAAAAAAAAAACAAAAAGAGAACAGAGCTGGAGTACAGTGTCCAGGCCCTAAATTCAAGCCCCAGGACAATAAAAAACAATAGCAAAGAAAGGTTTACACAGATTATTTTTTTACACAGAAATGAAATTTGCATGTATTAGCAGTCGTTCCCCATTTCCTTGTCCTACAAGACCCTGATAGCACTAATTTCCTTCCATTCCTAAAGATTTTTACTTTTAGAGACATTGACTGGGAATGAAATTATCTGGCATGTGATCTTATGTGACTGTCTTTTTCTTCTAGCACAGTGTTTCCATGGTTCATCCACATAATAGCATCCATCATATCATTATTTAATTTTTGGTTATTGTCAGATTATATTCTGTGGCATGGATCTACTAGATTTTCATTTTGCTGTTCATCAGTTATTTATACGTCTTTGATTTTGGGGGAAAATGCTGCCGTGAATATTTGGGTACAAGTCTGTGTGAACATATTTTCATTTCTGTTGGGTATGTACCTTGGAATGGAACTGTTAAATCAAATAGCACTTTAAGACACTATAAGAAACTTCGAAGCTGATTTTGAAAGTGGCTGTATCATTTTATATATTTTTTTTTACCAGAAAAGGATAAGAGCTCCAATTTCTCCACATCAAAGCTAATATTTATTATTTCTTTCTGTCTTTCTTGAAATGGTATGACCATTTGGTAATTTTTATAACACTTTATTAATTGTACCAAAGAGTTTCATTGTGATATTCTCAACACATACATAATCCTTGATCAAATTCACCCTTTTTTTTCTTTTCAATTTTCATCCCTCTTTATTAATCTTTCTTTTTAACTCTCTTCCTAATCCTAAAATATTATTAAATATTTTTTATTCTGTTTTCACTTCATCACCCTCGCTTTTTATCCTCCTTTTAGAAGTAACCTCCTTCTCTAGTCTCCATTCTTTTTAGTTCTAAATTCCACAGAATCTCCATTTCTGTATCTGGATTACTTTAGTTTAATGTGATGATTTCCAGTTCCATTCATTTCTCTGCATATGGCATTGTTTCATTCTGCTTTTCTAAGATTCATTTTTTAGCCTTAACACTTAGATCTTAATATCATTTGAAATGAATTTTGTATAAGTGTGGTCCAAATTCAATTATTTGCAATTGGCTATTCCATTGTTGCAGCAAAATTTTTTTGAAAATTCTATTTCCCAGCCCTGCCCCCTCCACCTAGTTGAATGGTCTGGACAATATTGTTGAAAATCAAATGACCATAAATATGAGTTTATATTGGAATGCTCAATTGTATTGTATTTTATCTATGTGCCCCCCCTTATGCCAACACCACACATTCTTAATTAGTGTAGCTTTGCTGTAAGGCTTGCAAAAAGAAAATTTGAATATACTAACTTTGTTTCTCTCTCAAGATTGCTTTGTCTATTATAGGTTCTTTGTATTTCAATAGGAATTTCAGGGTCAGCTTTTTCATTTCTACTAAAAAGTCAGCTAAGAGTTATACAACTATCATTATTAACACATTTTCACAAATTAGTTTCATTCTGTTGTGTTTCATTTGGGTCCCCTCCCCCTTCTACCCATGCTTTCCCTCCTATCTCGAGAGTTTTCAGTGAATTAGCTTTGCATTTTTTTAGTTTCATGTATTTGAAGTGTTCTGGAATTTTGGTGATATTATACATGATGTATTTTCTTTAATTCGGTTTTCAGATTACTCATTGTCAGTGCATACAAAACTATTGAATTCTGCACATTGATTTTGTATTCTGTAACCTTCCTAAGCTCATTTTATTAGTTGCAATGGTTTGTTTTAGATTCTTTAGAATTAGCTAAAATATAAGAGAACATAAGATCTATTAATAAAATAATTTTTATTTAACTTCTTTCCTTTCAGTTTGGATGCCTTTTACTTCTTTTACATGCCTAATTCCCTGGATAGAAGTTTCAATACAATGGTGAGTGTAAATGTTGAGGAAAGTTACCTGTATAATTCCTGATTTTATAGGGAAGGGTCTCAGCAATTCATTACTAAAGTATGATGCTAGCTTTTTTTCACAAATGTCCATCAGGTTAGGAAAAGTATTTCCTAAACCTAGTTGTCTGAACATTTAATCATAAATTGGTGTTGTAATTTTATCAAGTTTTCCCCTATGTATATTGATCCCATACTCTTAACATAGTGTATCAATTAACAAACTTTTAGATGATGAACTAAATTTTATTCTTGAGTTAATCCCACTTGGACTACCTTTAAAACATGATGATAAATATTCGATGGCCTCTATTTATAATACTTTTATTTGGTTAAGCTTAAATAATCTGAGTGTGAAAGTTATATTAGCTTATATTTTTCTTTTTTATTGTAATTAATAAAAGGGTTACATGATATTTGCCAGATAGAAGGCAAATTTTCATTTTCAGCTTTATTAATCTTTCTTTTTCCTGCTCGCTTTGTTTTTACTTTGACATTCTTTACCTAGCTTACCATGGTGGACAATTAGGTTGCTTATTTGAGATCTTTTGTCTTTGTCGTTATAGGCATTTTACAGCTATAAATCCCTCTATATGTAACTACTTTTGTTACTGATTTATAATTATTTCCTTTGTGAACACAAAACTTAAAGCAGTTTTTCTCCAATAAACACTTCTTTCTTTGTCAGTCCAGGGGCTTGAACTCAGGGCCTCGGCACTGTCCTTGGCCTTGCTCAAGGCTAGCACTCTACCACTTGAGCCATAGTACCACTTCTGTTTTTTTTCTGTTTATGTGATAATGAGGAATCAAACCCAAGGCTTCGTGCATGCTAGGCAAGCACTCTACCACTAGGTCAAACTTCTGGCCCCTAAATGCTTCTCATACTTATTTCTTTTCCAGAGTTCTGAAGTCACTGACTTAAAAACGTACTTTTGTTAGCATTTTTATGATATGGTGGCTCTAAGAAAGTCTTTACCACTCTTGTAATCACTCTTCTCAAGTCATATTGTAGTTTATGTGACACAAAAGAGAGCAACCCCCTTTTATCAGGAAAGAAAGGATATTTATAGACTTCATTCATTTATTCATCGAATAATTCTTTCATTCAGCAATTCTGTCATTATAAAGGGACAGCTCAGCTAAAGGACAGGTATGTAAAGATGAGAAAGACCTTGCCTCAGGGAACTTTCCTAAGCTCTTCCAGTACACAATAAATCAAGTATGCAAATAATTAATGGGAAATATGGCAAGAGAAATGCTGCAGAAGGGGACAAATTGGTGACTACTATTGAAAGAGGAAATTTGTTTCACCTTTAGGTATTGAGGAGAATTTTTGCGATGTACTGAACCCTACTGTTTATAAAACTAGACATTTTACATGCTTGCCAAATATTTACTCTAGAATTTAAATATCAGATGGTGGTGCTCGTGTCATATTAAATCCTCAAACTACGTACACAGCAACTGCTTTGTATAACACATAAACATAATTTAGGAAAATGATTTCTCTCTATGCATCAGACAGTTACAGTCTTACTGGTGGCTTCCATTTTTCTAAATATTATATCACTGACAAACACAACAAGACAGCTGGTAGGGTGATAGCAAGACTTTTTTTTGTCAGTATCCAATCAACATGACAAATCTGGATTTTACTCATGGTATCACTCTTAGAAATAGAGCTGAACAGACAAATCATTATTATTGTCATACCATTGCATTTCCTAAGCTACATCTGTTATCTTTCATGTGCCAAAATTTTCCCAATAGCATTCTAGTCATCGTAGCCAATCGGCTATGGAAGAAGTAGCCAGATTGTTTCCTGTAGTGTCATCAAATCTTAAGGCAAGTGCTGTTTCCACATTCTGTTTCCGGAATCCATTGCCAAGGAAACAGGAAATTAAGAGAAAAGAACTTAGTTTCATTTTACATATTAAAATCTCACTGGACACTATTTTCCTCATATTCTTTATTTGATCCTTTGATACTAAAGAGACTATTTACTAAAGGTTTACTGTTTTCTGGACACTGCTGAAATCTTTAATCTCCACAGTTCTTACTGTTGGGGTACATAGTATATCTCTATTTGACAAATGAAGGAATAAAACATTTAGAAACATTTGTGATGGTTTCAAGATCACTCAATATAGAGTCAGGATCTGACATTTTAAACATTTATTTCTAGTTTCACATCTCCCTCCTGCACTCCCTTTCCCATATGATCTTCCAGTGGTGCCACCCAGCTGCAATACCCAGTCTATTCTCACTGCAAGTCTTTCCACTTTGAGTTTCTTCTTTCTGTCCCCAACCATCTGTAACGTTTGCTTCATGCACAGGTCATAATTTGTGTCTCAACACAAGTAGTCACTACCTTGTTCATGAATCCATTCCTGACTATACATTTCTTAGATAGAACATGCCCACACCCCTACTTGTGCAGTCTACTATCAAAGACCTGAAAGTGTTTGCAATCACAAATACTGAATGCACATTTCCACTTCCCACCTTCCACATGGCCTTCATTGATTCCTGTGTGGTGTCTAGTTCAGACACTGTCTGAAAAGGTCCTTTTCAGATATTTTTTTTTGCCAGTCCTGGGCTTGAGCTCAGAGCCTGAGCACTGTCCTTGGTTTTTCTCAAGGCTAGAGCTCTACCACTTGCCTCTGCACCATTCCGGCTTTTTTTTGTATGTATGTGGTACCGAGGAATCAAACCCAGACCTTTGTGCATGCTAGTCAAACACTTTACCACTAGGCCAAACTCCAGGCCCCTATTTCTTTTCTCTTTATCCTTCCTTCACTGAAGCCACCAAACAGACTCTGTAAAAAATCATCTTCCCTTCCAAGCAACTTGAGCCCCATTGGGACATTCTTAAACTACATCAGACAAATGGCTTTTTTTCCATATGCAAAAGATTTCACAATTTCCGCTAATCTCAATACTTGGAGTTATAGCTAACTCCAATCCCTCAAATCTCTATTCTTGGTAGGGATGGAGAAGAAACATTTTCGTTATTCTTACCAAAGCCATCTCTGTTTAAATTCTCTCACACTTGTCATCTTCTTGAATTAGGAAAAGTGATATGGTGAAAGTTGACATTGTTGAACTGCTCGATTTGATGAAACATACCTTTTCATTCTCCAAAATGATCATGAGTTGCTTGTCATGATATCTTCTTTCCTTTATGCCAGTAAGAACGAGGTGACAAACTGCAGTCAGATAGACCCCATTTCCCTTAACTCTGGTCAATACCTACTTCTTTTCACTGTTTCTTCTCTACAATTTGCCTTAGTATACTAGACTGAGAAATGGAAGCCTAAGATTTCTGTTGCAAATTCTTACACCAGCCATTTTCATGACTTTGAGCCCATATATTTTCTTTACATTCTTCTTGTTTTTATCTGTCAGTATTGGGGTTTGAATTCGGAGGTAAACACTTGCAGATTGGGCACTCCACCACTCAAACAATACCACTACTTATGTTTTTGCTGGTTATTTTTGAGATAAGGTCATACGTCCCTTCTGAGCATGCTTGAGCAACTTAAATTAGACATCTCATCATTGATAGCATGATAGGAGTTACCATGTCCAGGTTCCTTCCATGGAGAAGACAGAGCATCTTATGACTTTTCTGACCCAGAAAAATGATGCTCCCAATCACAGCCTTTTCTTTAGCTTAGGATGACAGATATGCACCATTCACCATTGTGCCTTGCTATGTGTTTACAAGCATCTTCCATATTTTTCTGCCTGGGATGGCCTCAAAACATTACCCTCCCCATCTCAGCCTCTCTAGTGGTTAGGATTACAGGTATGAATCACCAGTGCTTGGTTTCAATAACCTAATTTCTTGAGTGCCAGCTTTTTCATCTCCTAAATCTTGTATTTGTAGGGCACTATAAGCACATAAGCATATTCACATGATCTTATCTCATGATATCAGTGAGGCAAAATGAATCAGAAGAACCTTGAGGAGGTTAAATTATTTCTCTAATGTATACTGGGTAAAAAGAAATAAGGTTGTTATTTGCCTCTTCCTAATATCGTGAACTTCCTTTTGCTATCTATAAACCAAGGGGTTGGATGAAAGGATTAAATTTGCATAACATTTTGTCAGTTCAAAAAATGTCTGCACATTCATCATCTTCTATCTGTCAGTAAAACTGTGTTCAGAGCCAAGAGACAGTGGCTCATACCTGTTATCCTAGCTACCCAGGAGGCTGAGATCTAAGAATCCTTTCTATTTCTATGTTGTTTCATGTATTATCCCCCACAAATGGAAACTTTCTTAATACAGAAATTTATCTTGATTGTTGACTGGTGATTTTTCTGACATAAGTATAATGGTGCCTGACTTCTGGCATTGGGGAACCTATCTAATACTTAATGCAGTGTTCGTGTGTGTGTGTGTGTGTGTGTGTGTGTGTGTGTGTGTGTGTGTGTGTGTGTGTGTGTTTGCCAGTACTGGAGCCTGAACTCAGAGCCTAGGTACTATCCCTTAGCTTTTTCACTGAAGGCTAACACTCTACTACTTGAGCCACAGCTCTACTTTCACCTTTTTCTTGGTTAATTGGTGATACGTGACTCAGACATTCCTCTCTTGGACAAGGCTGACTCTAGAACACTTGGTTCAATAAGGCCCTATATCTGAAGGACCATGAGATGTAAATGAAATGCTGAGTTTGCTGTTTTCTGGAAATGAATGGACATACCAAAGAGATAGATGATAATGGGCATCCAGTAGGGAGTTAAATGGAACATTACTATATAAGAAACAAATCAAGCAGGAGAGGGGATAGCTACTCAGGAGGTAGAAATTAGGAGGATCACATTTTAAAGGCAGCTGGGATAAAAAGTTAGCAAAACTCCCACTCAACAACATCAAAAAGCTGATCATTCCTATGATCACCTAGAAATTCACATCTATAGTCCCAGGTACATAGCAGACAAAGAAAGGAAGACTGCAGGTCCTGGACAAAAGTATGAGATCCTAAAAAATCATTAAGGCGAAATTTCAATAGAGCAAAAATACAGCAAAGCCATGCCAAGGAGATGGTTCAAGTAGTAAGTTTGAGGTCCTGCATTCAAACCCCAATACTGTCAATAATTTCTTTAAAAAGCAAAGCAAAACAGGACAATGAAAATGAACTTCTTTCTCTGTATACTTAGCAGAAAACTATGGTATGCTTCTATTCTCTACCCCTGGGAAGCTATACTTTGCAACTTTCACTTCTTAAGCAGTAAAGAAATAACAGATCTGTAATATGATGCCTATTGCCTTCTGTACTATTTACTCCTCAAAAGAGCCAAATGAGGACTAGAATGATCTGGAAACATTTCTCAGGGAGAAATAATGGTGAGCTGTCTGGAGCCTTTTGCTCTATTGCCAATAAGCATCCTAATTGCTGTTTATTAAGAGATGTGTGCTATACACATATTTAAAGCAGAGAATTCTAAACACCAACAACTCTAATGGAGAGAGAAAATTATTCCCTTGGGAAAAAAGAAATTCAACATTTATTCTTATTCCACACCACCAATGAAGTACCTACAAGCACATTTGCTGAATAAGTATAAATTGTCATCTGGATAACTGGGGATTCCCAGTACCCACACATCAGTTTACTCTGTAGTTTAAGTGACCTGATCTATGAATATTGTTCAGCACAGTGTCTGGCATGTAATATGTAGGCATTGCATAAGTCAATAGCTTGATACCACCGCCATCATTATCATTCATATCTATGTGCAATTATAGGTCAGATGCTTTCCTAACAATTATATTGTGTATCTTTCCCACATATTGCATGGTATCATCCCTAAGAATGTACAACTAGCAAGAAACAGAAGATAGGTCCAAGAATTAAAAGACAGATGCTCTGACTAGCCCCACAGTGCATTATAAAAGGCCAAAAGAAAGCCCCGCAAGTAACAACGAGTGGTAGACGATCAAAATTAAGAACTGATTTACAATTTTCATTTACCTACCAATACTCGAAGTGAATGTACTTGAATCAAACACCCTGAAATTTGATGTTTACTAGTTGTTAAACTAGAGGTGACTGATGATGCTGAAAAACTCATCAAAGATATTCTTTCAGACATAGAAGGGAAAAACATACTCATAAAGTTTCCAAGCAAAGAAGAATCATAAGATGAACTATATTTAACCTCCCATATGATAATGCATGAAGCATGTTTTCCACAATGAATCCTAACAATTGAACTGATCTTTCACAGATTTATATAGATAAAAATGTCACATCCTGTATTTTCTATATAGCTCAGTGTCTTTACCAGTCTTATACTCATTCAAAAGGTGGCAAGAAAATCCGTCTACTGGCTACAAAGGAATAGAACACAGTTTTGAGGTTATGAGAGATAGTATAGTTATTAAAATATAATTTGAAGGAAATTTATGGAATGATACAGAGATATGTATATGAACACTATTAGCTTATAAGTTTTCAAACATAACATTCGTCTACTTAAAGTGCAGAATTCAGTAGTTTGTAGCATCTTTATAAAGTTGTTTATCATATTACCACTATCCAATTCTAATACTCTACTAATAGTGAAATATTTCCCTCTTCATGGACTTTAGGGATCCTTAGATATCTCAATGTTTGTAATGCTCTATCAACATGCTGGTTGACCCTTTATTGTAAAATGTCATTGTTCATTCTAGTGATAATTTTTTCCTAAACATATTTTTGTCTGTGGTTATTAGAAGTTACTCCCAGTGCTCTTTTGGTTACTGATGGAACATAATACGTTTTTGAGTTCTTTCATTTCCAACCTATTTCAGTTTCACAATCTTATATCATATGAATCTGATATGGAGACAACATGCATGCATTTTTTTTTTAATTTAGTCATGATGACAGCTTCTGGATTGACTTGATGTTTAATACTATAGAAATCATTAAATTTTCCTCTTCTAATTTGTTCTTGTTTTATATTTCTCTTTACTGTTTTGTTTATTTTGCTGTGAAGCATCTTAATTTTATTAACTTTTTAAGATAAGCTATACTTTAGGATTATTTTCTCCATGTTACTTCAGATTTATACTAATTTAATGTCAGTAATTATAGAAACTTTACTCCAATGGCATTACTCTCTTCTTGTGTAGTTCTAGCTATTACATATTAATATGTCTACATATGTGGCCAATAAAACATGTTTATAAATATTATTTTTTTGCCAGTCCTGGGCTTGGGCTCAGAGCCTGAACACTGTCCTTGGTTCTCAAGGCTAGAGCTCAACAACTTGAGCCACAGTACCACTTCTGGCTTTTTTCTATGTATGTGGTACCGAGGAATTGAACCCTGGTCTTTGTGCATGCTATGCAAGCACTCTACCACTAGGCCAAACTTCTGGCCTCTATCTATTCTTTTTTATAATATATTCTTTAAACTTTCTAACTTTGAAGTTGTAATAATTTCTCATTGTATTTCTGTCTACATTTCCTTTGAATAAAATTTTGCTAATACATTCATACAGCTTTTGGAAAAATATATATATTCTTTAAAGAAGCAAAGAAATACAAATATAACCAATTTTAAAAGGTTTTCTGTCAATTAATTTTGCTATGAACCATTTTTTGCTTCATCATCTCGTCCTTTGGATTCCATATACTATATATTATAATATTTTCTTGCTTCAATTTGGTCTGCCTTTTATTGTTAAATATATTTCTACATATTACTCTTCCAATAATGAAATTTTACCTAT
Source organism: Megascapheus bottae (assembly GCF_031878675.1). Taxonomy (NCBI): domain Eukaryota; kingdom Metazoa; phylum Chordata; class Mammalia; order Rodentia; family Geomyidae; genus Megascapheus; species Megascapheus bottae. Next base: position 43,797,790 of record NC_143547.1, read on the forward strand.
GTTATTTTATGAAATATATTTTAATAATTTGAAAGGAAAAGAAAAATTAATCAATAAATATGCATTTTAAATCATGTACACACATATGTTTTACAACTTTCTAGGTATTTTTTATACAGATTTTAATTTTATCTAATGTTACTTCTTTTTATTATTGGTTGCAGGACATGCCAACAACAAATTGTCCAAAGTTTCTTGGGATTTTTATTTTTGCTCCTTATTTCTGGTAATGGGGCTTGAACTCAGGGCCTGAGTGCTGTACTTGAGCATTTTTACTCAAGGTTAGCAATCTATCACTTTGAGCCACAGTACTAATTCTGGTTTCCTGGGGGTTAATTGGAAATAAGATGGTCACAGATTTTCCTACCCAGACTAGCTTTGAACCACAATCCTCCTCATATCTTAGCCTCCTGAGCAGGTAGGATTTTAAGTGTGAGCCACCAGATCCAGCCTTGCATAATAGTTTTATTCTTATTTTCTGAGCCATTATCATATTTTTATTTTTCTACTTGATTCCAATATTTGTAACAAAACGTCAGTATCAATCTCATGATCCTGCATATAGCTTTTCTTTTTAATATTCTTTGGTTGCTATTTAATTTTGTCATCAAATTTCTGAGGATTTGGACCACTAGTTCTTCAAATAGTCTCTTCTCTTTTCTCTTCTGGTTCTTCCATTACATTCTAGTGACATTACTAAACTGTCTCACATTTCTATGAGGGTCTTTATTTTTCTTCCTTTACTATGCATTTCACAATCTTTATTGAGCTGTGATCAAATTTACTGATTCTTTCTTCTAGCAACTAAAATTTACTTTTGAGCCTTTCATAAAATTTTCATTTCAGTTATTATACATTTCAAATGCAAATGTTCCATTTTTTTTAGTTTGTAATTTTCCTTTACTGGTATTCTCTATTTGGCAAGAAATTAAGTAATTTCTTTAGTATTTTTAGATGTCATTTTTCAATTCTTTGAATATATTTTGAATCACTGACATAAAGTCTTTCTCTAGTAAGCTCAGTATCTATATTTCCTCATGGTCATTTAAAAAAATTGCCTAGGGAGAGTGTGAAGGAAGTAGTGATACTGTTCAAAAGGAATTTTACTTGTTACTGTATCTGATTTTGGTATCTGGTATATTATATATACGTTTATTTGTTAATTTGAAATAGGGAAGGGAAGGGAAAACCAAGATGGGAGGAGGTGGGCAGAGGGAAAATGGAAGAAAAGCATAAGGAGTGGTAACAATGTTTACGAAGTAATGCACCCACTACCTGACCAATGTAATTGTAACCCCTCTATACATAACCCCAACAATAAAATTAAATACTAAACAAAACGAAACAAAACAAAAGGAAATGTACTCATTACTTGACTCATGTAACTCACTTCTACAGCAACATTTAAAAAATTGTCTAGAGCATACTTTTTCTTTGTCTAAAAAAATTTGTTTGAAATGGATATTTTATTTTATCCAAATAACTATGGATACTGATTAGTTCCTCTTGTGATTTGTTATTTGCTTGCTGTTTGTTTTTGTTGTTGTTGTTTGGGTTTTTTTGTTGTTTGTTTTTTTTGCTTCGGCATTTGGTTAGCTGAACCATTTTTGACTCTTTCTTTGAAATGGTGAGCTTGCTGATGTTTCTGCTCACATGATTCCTTGTTTTCAATCTTTTAGACTAATTTCCTATTCATCTAGTTTGAATTTACTTAAATTACTTTTTTATTAGAAATTGCTTTTAAGTTCCTTAAGTCAGTTAGACTTTTGCCTTTTGCTACTTAATAGTTTGGAGACTTTCAGTTTTTGTTCCAATTTAGCAAGGGAAAAATGGTTGACAAATTCTTCCTCTGGGTGCTTTTCAGAAGGCACAGCCTTTTATTACACTAGAGAAAGAGGTGGTTTTGTTATTAGGCCTAGCATTGTAGGGGATGCCCTTGGGTTGAAGTTTCATCCCATTCAGGCAATATTTGGTCAGAGGATGTACCTTTTCAGCCTTATACTCTCTATAGATTGCTAATGGAGCTATATCTGACTTGAACAATGCTTTAAAACTAGTCCTATATTCTGCTCACAATGCTCCTGAATGGTTACCATGTAGCATATGTGTGCAACTTTCTACACACGAAACCATGAACATGAAGGCTCATTTTTAGCTGTCTTTTTTTAGCTGTCTTCTTCCCTGTAACTCTGATAACCTTTTGGTTCTTTGCTGTTCATTTTTGTTGTTATCAGTACCAAGATGCTAGGATGCAGCCTTTTTGTGTATGTGTATTGGTCCTGCGACTTGAACTTGGGACTTGGGTGCTGTCCCTGAGCTTTGTTGCTCAAGGCTAGTACTTTACCATTTGAGCCATAGCTCCACTTCCAACTTTTTGATGGTTAATTGGAGATAACAAACAATAAATAAAGTCTCATGGACTTTTTTTTCCCAGGCTGGATTTGAGCTATGGTGCTCAGATCTCAGCCTCCTGTGTAGCTAGGATTATAGGAGTGAACCACCAGTGCCTAGTAGTTCATTGATGTTTTTGCTGGGTAAAAGGCCCACTATGAATCTTAATATATTATTCATAAATAATTCCAATGAAATTAGATTTAATCCCAGATTTTGGCAAGTATTGAAGAGGTTAGAATGTACTAGACTGCCAGTCCAAGTCTTTTCAGTTCTCACATCTATCAGATAAGAAATCTATGTAATTTCTGTTATAATACATGCACTTGTACTAACCATAATTTAAAAAGTAAAGAATGGATTGCTCCTTTTGTTAGACTATTTGCACCTCAAGTGTGTATGTGATTTATTTTGAGAGAGTTAATATGCTATTTTTTCTCTAAATTAACAATAATCTGAAATGGAAAATTAAATACATCTTCAAATGTCATGTACTTTGTTCAAAATAAATCCTGTCATTCAGGTGCTTAACAATGTATTTTTAAGGAAGCCGTTTTTTATTGTTAAATGGAATGATCACTGGAACATGAATTGAGTGTGTGGGGTGTAGTCAATGTATCATCAGCTAACTGTGGATCGTTTAGAGTTCATTCTCTTCCTTGAGAGTAAATATATTTTCCTGTGTAAAGAAAAATAAAAATATACAAGGAAAGTTTCAATTAGTACTTTGGCAAAATACTTTCAAAAAATACTTTCAGAACAATTTAAATGAAATCTACCTAGAAACAGAACCTTTGAAATGTGACCTTCCAATAAAAAAGAAAGTTGAACTTAATTGAAGTATATAATTTAAGATCACTGGGCAGGAAAATACAGAAACAGAGTTGAAAGATAAATAGGGGAAAGTGTTTGTAAAAGCATATGACAAGGAGCCAAATTCCTTTATATACAAAGAGCCTCATAAGTCAATAAGAACCAGATGAAGAGCCAAATAACAAAAACAACAACAAACGGCAAAGGCCAAGAACAGGCAGTTCACATTGAAACAAATATAAATGCCCAATAAACATGTGAAAAAATGCTTAGTTTTACTCATAACTGAATTGAAGCAACATAAAACAATGATAACTGTTGTTTTACCTATCAGATTTTCAAAGATTAAAAAGTTTAATAACATTCAGTGTTTGTAGCTTTGGCAGAAAAAAAGTAATATTAACCAGGATTTGGAAGGTATACACTTTTTTGGCCCAGCATAGTGGGGTATGTCTGTAATTCCAGCCATCCCAGAGGAAGGAGGATCAAGAGTTTGAGACCAGCCAAGGGAAAGTTAGTAAGACTCTTTCTCAAAAACAAATTTTAAAACAGTATACTTTTTTATTCAACTATTTAACATCTCAGATTTATTTGATGTTCAAGAGTATGCTAATAAAAGTATTCAGCTGTATTAACTGATAATTATATAGTACTTACTATGCTCCTTAATGTATAAATATCTAAGATCTTAATGTACATCATTAACTCATTAAAGGCTTACACTATACTACAGTGTAGAGACTATTATTTTCTTACTTTCAATATAAGGACATGTAGATAAAGAGAAATAAAGTCATTTCCCAAAGGTCATGCAGTAAGGAAGCAGTGGCACCCATAAATGAACAAACTAGTCTGGTTCCAGAGCTATTTCACTAAGTATCATATATACTGCCTGCTGAGGATGCTAATAATAGCACTTTTTTTGTCAGTACCAGAGATTCAATTCAGGGCATTGAGCCTTTGCTCAGATTTCTTGCTCACAGCTAATGCTCTACTTTTTGAGCCCCACATTCAGTCTGCATTTTTTGCTGATTAATTAGAGATAGAGCCTTCCAGTATTATCTTCTCCAGTAGTTCCGAACTGGTCTTAGTCTTTTGGGAAGCTAGTATTACACAGGTTAACCATTGGGACATGTTTTTTTTTTTGTTGGTGGTGGTGGTAGTGGTGATGGTGGTAGTGACGTGTGTGTGTGTGTGTGTGTGTGTGTGTGTGTGTGTATGTGTGTAGATTTCTTTTCTTCCTTTTTTTCCGCTGATACAGTGGCTTGATCTCAGGGCTTCTGTCAATTTTTTGACAGAATTATTTTTAATATCTAAGAATTTAGAGAAAAGTGACTAATTAGTCACAAGCAGAGGAAATGACAAAAATAAATTAGTTTATTAATACATTTGAAATTTGTGCAAACTTTAAGAAAATTAACATATATTTCTATATACTGTATGAAGAGCTACTGTATAAAGCTATACTGTATAAAGAGCTATTATATACTGATATATACACTTACACTGATGTAAGAAATCAAAACAGAGAACAGTAATTATAATGAAATGACATTTGTGAAAATGCATATATTTAACTACACAAGCATTTTTGGAGTACTGGGACTTGAACTCAAGGCCTTACTCTCTGCTTTGGCTTTTTCACTCAAGGCTGGTACTCTGCCATTTGAGCCACACTTCCACTTCCAGCTCCTTGCTGGTTATTTTGAGATAAAAGTCTCAGATTTTGACCTGGAGTGTTTCCTAATGGTAGAGTGCTTGACTAACATACATGAAGCCCTTGGTTTGATTCCCTGGTACCACATACATAGAAAAAGCCAATGTAGTACTGTGGCTCAATTGATAGAGAAAGCTCAAGGATAGTGCCCAGGCCCTCAGTTCAAGCCTCAGGATTGGCAAAAGAAAAGAAGTCTCAGATTTGTATTCCCTATGCTATCTTTGAACCACAACCCTCAGATCATAGCCTCCTGAGTAGCTAGGATTATAGGCATAAGCTATCAGCACACGGCGACAAGCATATTTTTAAATCATCAGACATAAATCATCAGAAGAATGTCCGTATGGCCCACAAAAAAGTTGGTCACCATGGTTATCTCTATAAAGTGAAACTTAGCATGAAAAGAACAGGGGAGGTCAGGAGTAGAACATTCATATTTTAATACCCTTTTCCTCCATTTAAACTTGTATTAATTTTATTGCTTAAAGAACAAATAAATAAAAAAATCATGGGGCTGGGGGCGTGGCTCATGTGGTAAAGCGCCAGCTGAGCAAGCAAACCCAGTGGACAAGACTCTGAGTATAAACCCTGATTTTGCCAAAAAAAAATTACACATTAAAAGCAACTCTAAGCACCTTAACCAAAGGTTTCAATTGCTGCCTTTCTCCCTATTGAAAAAGAATCTTGGGGAGAGTAACTTATTAGTATGACATGAGATACTATAATACTGAAGTTGTTCTAAGTTCTTTGGATTTGGAAGACTGTTGGGTAGTCCTTTGTGTGTGAACATAAGTGTGTTCTCTTTTGTCCCCTCTCTGTGAGTATAAAAAACAGTTCAGTTAGCCAAAGCTATTGAAGGGACTGAAGTTTTATGTTCTAGTTTAAGTTAGGGGTTTGGGAGCACTTATAAAACAACAAATCCATCACTCCCCCCGTCTTGAAAGCAATATTTGTATCTTTTGAATTTCCAAAGGGTTAAATTGTCATTCATTTTATTGAGGAGTGATTTTACATTCACTTCATTCTTTGATACTTTAATGAACATTTAAAACTAGCACAAAATAATCTTTGGAAAAATGTCTTAAAACACTGGTATTTATTTAAATTTTTCTAGCATTTGATGGATAAGGTATGGTTATATTGTGTTAAAAACATTTTGTAATGATTATATTGGTGTGAGTTGATGTTATTATTATAGAGACAGGCTTCATTAAAATGGCTAAGGAAGACATTAAGAAATTAAAACGTAAATAGACTAAAATGTAAGTATCCAATTGCATTTGAAAAAGAAATCATATCATAACCAATATTTAAAAATGTAAAGGAAATAAGACATAAGTAATATCCTAATAAAACAATAAACTGTAAAAACCCCTGATGCCCAATGTCAGTGAGGTTACATAGAAACTATCATAATAATGCTACATAGGTTTAAAGTTAATGTGCATTTTTAAAAGGATAATGACAATACACTAAAGGTTCCAAAGAGTCTGGTCATATTCTCTGACCAAATAACAACACTTTTAAAATTGAGTCTATGAAAGAATTCAGCCAAAACAAACTGCCAGTGGCAGGGCACAGGCTCTTCATTGTCAGAATACAATAGCTAAAACTGAAAAATGACATCAAGGGTGCATAATAGAAACACATATGTGTTATGACATTTTAGTATATGCACTCTATAGCAGTGCTACCCAAGAGAATGTTGATAGGAATGATCTAAACCTACACCCGAGCAAAATTGTACGCACTGAACATGTTTGACAACTGAGCACTTTGCTTGTGTTTATTAAGTTCGAAAAATGAAATTTATAATTTTAATTTTAGTTTATATCTACATAGGCACTTGTATTGAAAAAAGTAGATCTCTGACATATGAAGCAATTAAAAACTCATAACTCTAATATGTTAAAAGAAAAAATTAAATCATAGGTAAAGACATGAAAAGCCAGGGTGGAGAGAGATGAAAAAAATAATTAAATAGGTAAAAAGAAAGCTGAGTTCTGACAGGATGGTTAGATAATTAGTGATATATTTGTCTTTAATTTGTGTGCTATTGTTCAATTTCAAATCTATTTTGTATTATAAATTGTACAAAGCAACTTTGTTATGATGTTACTATATATGAATGTAATGTATTTTGCTCAAATTCATCAGTCCTATTACTTTCTTTTTTCCTATATATTTTTATTGTAATTAATAGAAGGGTTACATTATATTCACCAGATAGAAGGTGCATTACTTCACATACATTGATACCCTTTCTAATGTCTTGGTCCCCATTTCCCTCCCCCCACCTCCGCCCTTCATCTTGTTTTCCCCCCTTCCCTATCCAATTTCAAATAACCAAATACGCATATATCCAATATATCTGATAACAAGATGAAATACTGTAACAATATGAGATAACCAAGAGACAGCAAAAGAGATGAGAGATAACATAGTACATTAAGGAAAAGAAAATCACTCGTTATATGGCTTTTGTTTCTATATCCTGGAGGTCCTTTCATTTAGCATCCTATTACTCTTTTGTAGTAGGTTTTGTAATGCTATTTTCATATACACATATTAATTCCATTATATCCAACCCTACCCCTGACTTTCTCTCTTTTACTCTCACTCCAAGTCTGGTTCCATTCTTAAACAATTTTCCTTTTCCACCATGTGATTTTTTTAAATCTATATTCTATTTGGGAGGAAAAAACTGATAATTATTTTTTCCTAATTCTAGCTTATCTCACCTAATATGATGTTCTCTAGTTCCACCTACTTTCTGGTGACTAATATAATTTCCTTCTTGTTTATTTCTTTTTTATAGCTAATTAATACTCTGTATCTGTTTATGGTTTGATGGACATTGACCATGATTCCATAATTTGGCTATTGTAAATAATGCTGCCATAAGTGTAAGTGTGCATGTTCATCTGTTGAATGCTGATTTAAATTCCTTCAGCTATATGCTTTTAAGGGTATAGCAAGATTATATGATAGTTCTATTTTTGGTTATTTGGGAAACCTCTTACTGATTTCTATAGTGGCTGCACTTACATCCTCCTTTACAGTATATAAACTCCACTCTTAATGCAGTCTGGTATTTGTTATTTGTTTTCTTGATGAACTTGTTTACTTTTTGAACATTTTATATATTCTGCGTATTAATCTTCCATCCAAAAATTGTTGTTAAATATTTCCTCCCATTCTAAAAGACAACCATCTTTTAGTTCTAGTAAATGTTAAATTTGTTGTGAAGAAGCCTTATAATTTTTGCAATCCTTTTTGTCAATTCCTATTTTTATTTCTTGTAGTTTTATTAGAAAATAATTATTATTGGGCATAGGTGGCTCATGCCTATTATCCTAGCTACTTAGGAAGCTGAGATCTGAGGATGCAGATCCAGGCAGCACAGAAAGGAAAGTCTGTGAGACTCTTATTTCCAATTCATCACAGAAAAAACAGAAGTGATGCTCTGGCTCAAGTGGTAGAGTGCTAGCCTTGATCAAAAGAGCTCAGGAACAGAACCCAGACCCAGTGTGTATGCCCGGGGACAGGATGGTAATAATGATAATAATAATAATTATTATTATTATATGATAAATTGTGCCTATATCTTCAACTATCTTCCATATATTTTTCTGTAGTAAATAGAATTGACATATATTACTATGAAGAAATGATGCTAGAATTTCAATGGGGATGACTGCAATGAATTTATAGATGATTTTCAGTAGTAGAGACAGTTTTTTTTAAAATAATTTAAATTCCACTGATCTATAAAGACAGTATTTGATGGTTGTATTCTAGAGGTCTTTCAACCTATGGTCCCTACTTGTTCCACAATTCTCCCAGTGTCTAACCCTAGCAATAGAAAGAATGCAAGCAGCGGTTGGAGATTGTCTTCTGAATGTATTAAAGAGTGCTTGGAACAGAATGCTAAATTCTGCCATGGCAAAGGGGAATTAAGAGATTCAAGTACTTGCTTGCCTGCTTGGTTTTTTTTTTTTATGCTGCCCAACAACAGTTCACTACTCTATGGGAAGGATGAGATTGGGAAAATCTTGTGATCTACGGGTTCTGCACGCAGAGTGTTATCTCAGTCTTGCCTGAGAGCAGACATACTCAGTCACGAGTCAGTTTGTGGAGACTGACTTCAATAGTTTGGGGCCTCACTCTGCAGGAAGCCACCATACGGAAGGAAGACATCTGAAGAAATGGCCAGGATAGCAAGACCTGGCCTCACAATCTCAATCTTGTTGCCATGAGACTGAGATAATAAACGCATAACTGGTGTCACCTCTTAGAGGATGCTCAGTGTCTACAGAGATCCTACGGTGATGCAATTTGCTCCTTGCAATGGTCCTTCACTGCTCATGCTCTCCACTACTTAAATTTCTCAGCTGGTTCATGTCAGATCTTCACCTTTTCCATAACTACCTATTCAGTGGCTGTCTCTCACCCAGATGCTGTGACAAATTGTCATCAGAATCTGTGAGCCACAATTGTTCCTTGTTTGGAAGTCTCCACAGTATCTGAGCCTCTAGCTGTAGGCTTATTCTAAAAAGAGCAGCTTGTGATAGCTCTCCAAAGTGTGAGGAGTGACATGTCATTCTGCATAGCCAGTCTACAATGCAAGAATCACTGTCACATCAAATGCCTACACTGGGTATAAGGACTATTAGGAAGTGGATTCTTATCCTGAAGCTAGAACTGCACATTTGTTGCCTGGGCCACTTGGCTTTTCTTATGGTCCTGGTTTCAGCTTCTCCTCAACACGTGGGAGTTGAGATTCCATTTAGAGACGATTTTCTACTTTTTGCTTATGCTTTTCTGATTTTTACATGGTTTTTAAACTGTCCTATCACCTTTTTCATAATTTTGGTATGTTGTTCTCTTTCTTCAGAAGACCATCTCTATTAGCCTGAATCTTCTAAATCACATAATAAAGATGGAGAAACCATTTCATCTGGAATCTTGCCCCTTACTTTTTCAATTTTAAACATTTTTTAAAGAGTTCTATGGCACATAATTGCCAAATGCATTCAATTCACTATTGTTGTTTTAGCATGTCAGCAAATATGGCATTTCTTTAGACAACTGTAATCTGTTTTTGCCAAAGAGCAGAGAGATATGGAACTACATTCTTCCCAGCCTTCTTGTAATTAAAAGTAACAGTTTAAAAACATGAAATGGTCCATGGAGGCCAAAAGCCAGAGCATCTTACACTGACTTCACTAAAATAAAAATAAAGGATAATGGACAAAGGATGACTATGTACTAGGAATATACTTGTGTTACTAAACAAAGGATAGAAGGCTACTCAAGGCCTTTTTATCTTGGAATTTGGAGGGTAGGAGTGGGAACAGTACTGGTTTCTCACCTTTATCTTCCATCTCATAGATACCAAGGGCAAAGATTTATACAGTCATTAACTCCAATGAAATAACAAAGTGTGATGGGGTTTGCCTGCTAGGGTATTTCCACTGACCACAAGCAGCATGAAACTAGTTTTACAGATCACATCTGGTTTCATACTGATTGTTGGCCTGTAAAAAACCTGTGGCACTGTTGGGTATCGAACTTGAAGACTGGTGTGCCCTCCCCAATTTGAAGAAACTTTAGGATTCTGGTTAGATAAGGTGGTATAGGGAACTTGGGCCTAAATTCAGTATGTGCAATGGGCATTGGGTAACAAAACTAGATGTGAATGTAAGTTGGCAGCAGCTTCACACAAAATGGGTGTCTTGTCTGTCCCACAGCCAAAATATGACAGGGGAGAAGCCAATGCACAGCACATCTTTTGGTTCTGTTTGATTCAGTTCCATGTGCAACTCTACACTGCAGAAATGCAGTAGAGGACTCCATCTGCACAGCTCTGAATGAGCCCACGAGTCACTGTGAAGATAAAACATCTGGATGGAAGATTGAATTGTTCTCTTTTATTATTTTTACTAATTCCTAACATTTGAATCACAGTTTAAAGCTAGCAAAATGCTTTCAATCCATTATCCCATTTGATACTCACAAAAACCCTCTGAGGTAAGCACAATACTCAGTCCATTAACAACAGCTGCCTCACAAACCAATACTTGTAAAAGCACATTGTCTTTCAAGGGTATTAGCTCACTGGTTCCTCAGAACTCAAGGAAGTAACTAGAAAGTTTCAATTTACCAATTTATAACTGAAGAAACTGAAGGCTAGGTGATTGTAGGGCAAGAAGATTCTGACCAATTCACAACTAGTTATTCAAAATTACCAGGACTTAAAAAAGTCCATGCTGAAGGTTCCTTCCAAAAACACTGATTTTCTTTGTATACAAGTATGTTGTTGATATGCATAGGCAATGGAAGTTTTACACATACAAACAATCTATGCATTTGGAATCTCTAAACTGTCCAGCTGTTAGTTCAACTGAGTTCAGGCAATAGCCTCCTGAATGGTCCTTCTAACTTTGGTTTCATCATATTGCAACTCACAGTTACAAACTGAAAACTGCAAATTTTTTACCAGAGTACACTATTTGGAATCTTTAAAAGAAATGGAATTTCAATAAGTCAGTAAAAACCACACTGACTTAACCTTTATAGATAAATATTCAGCCTTGCCAATAAAGATGTCAAAACAAAAACAAATCAGTATTTACCAAGTTTCGGTTAGGACATTTAATATTTTAAATGGAAATATCCATTTCATTGCAAGTGTACATTTTATTCAGTTAAATCTTTTTTAAAAAAATCCTTTGAAAATAACAAGACCAAATTTAAATCCTTAAAGATGTCAGATGCCGCTGACTTACACCTGTAATGCTAGTTAATCAGGAGTCAGAGACCTGAGGATCGTGGTTTGAAATCAGCCCAATTCATATCTCCAATTAATTGGCAAAAAGCTGTAACTAGAACTGTGGCTTAAGTAGCAGAGTGCAAAAAAGCTATAAGACAGTGCCCAGGTCTTGAAAGAAAACATTTTGACATCTACTCTACAATCTGAGAATTCAAGTCAGTAGCAATGTATATTTCAAAATTGCCTAGAGTAGGCCAAGAGTTTGGCCTAGTGTTAGAGTGCTTGCCTAGCATGCATGAAGACCTTGGTTTGATTCCTCGGTACCACATACAGAGAAAAAAGCTGCAAGTGGTGCTGTGGCACAAGTGGTACAGCACTAGCCTTGAGAAAAGTCCAATGACAGTGTTCAGGACCTGAGTTCAAGGCCCACGACTGGCAAAAATATTGCCGAGAGTGAATTTCAAATACTCTAACTGCAAAAAAAAAAATTAGTATAGGGCTGGGAGTTGGGCCTAGCGGTAGAGTGCTTGCCTAGCATGCACAAAGCCATGGTTTCAATTCCCCAGTACCACATACACAGAAAAAGCCAGAAGTGTGGCTGTTGGTGAAGTGGTAGAGCACTAGCCAGCCTGGGCAGGAAAGTCAAATAGAGTTTTAAATGCAATTAACCAGCCAAAAAATCATAAGTAGGAACAGGGCATGTAGCCTAGTGACAGAGTGCTCACCTAACCTGCAGAAAGCCCTGGGTTTGATTCTTTGGTTCCACATACATAGAAAAAGCCAGAAGTGATGCTGCGGCTCAGGTGGCAGAGCACTAGCCTTGAGAAAAAAGTGCCCAAGGACAGTGCCTAGGCCTACGACTGGCAAAAGAAAACACATACATGCACACACACACACATACACGTAGAGCTGTAACTCAAGTTGTACAGTGCTAGTCTTGAAGAGAAAAGCTCAAAGAAAGTGCCCATCCCCTGAGTTAAAGTCTCAGGATAGTGGCACAAAAAAAAAGAAAGAAAAGAAATTACTGCAAGCATAAAAAGCCTTACAAAGGAAATGTAAAGGCCTTGTTGGAATCCCTCAATTTCTTCAGCCAATAATTGAATATAGTACTATTATTCAATGTTGATGTTTATAAGATATGAACTTATTATATCCTCACACAAATTTTGGGAATGTAAAGAAAGAATTTCCAATAATATTAAAGTCCTATCTATATTCTTTAGACATATATATGTACTGATAATTGAATTTTTTATAAATGTTGAGAAACATTAGTGATAATGTATAGCCAGAAATGAGGCCAAGAAATACACATCTATAACAGGCTCCAGGCCACAGGACTCTGTAGAAGAAATATTGAAAGTACATGTTTCAAATCCTGCCACCCTGTCAATGGTACACATCTTCCAACAGATCTGTTTATATGTGTTTAGAGTCAAAAGAAGTGGTCAGAAGAAAGTTGGTAAATCTTTAAAATAAAGTCAGGACACACAAATGTGGATTCTCAATGTGAAATTGGGGCCTAGGGGAAATGAAATCTCTCAAGTGCTAGACCCAGTGCTAGTTGGTGATGTTGAAATCCCAGCTACAGGGTAGAAAAGTCCATGGGACTCTAACTAACAACAAAAAGCTGGAAGTGAAGGTGTGGCTCAAGTGGCAGAATGCCTGCCTTGAGCAAAACTGTTAAGGGATAGTGCTCAGAACTGAGTTCAGGCTACAGTACTAGCGTATACACAAAAAGTCAGTGATTTCTCAGACTGTGGTAATATTCAAGGGAATTTATTCATGTATTTAAGGTCTTTTCTGAGACCAGGTGAGTGCTAATATCTTGTAGGCTCCACTACAGCACCTTTGTGTAATCTGATATCTGATTCCCATGCCATTTCTAGTCTCTGTCTGTCTCTCTTCCTCTGTCTCTGTCTCTGTCTCTCTGTCTGACTCTGTCTGTCTGTCTGTCTGTCTGTTTGTGTGTGTGTGTCTCTCTCTCTCACCCCCCCACTCCCCCCACACACACTTCCCCGATTCCTAGCCTATCCAAAGCAGCTTTAAGGTCAGATGGGAGTGTCTTTCATGTGACATCATGATCTGACTATTGTTGGCTAGCTCTTAGGATTATTCCATAATGCTTAAGCATAAGTTCTAGAGCCAAGTTGTCCTGACTCTTACATTTCCTAGTCTTTTAACTCACATTTATCTCAGAACCTTACAAAACCCTAATGCCACACTTTCATTTATCTCTGTGACATTCCTGAAACATTTCTTTTTTCCCAATCCAATCTTATAAATCTTGCCTTTATTATGCCCCACTTTCTTTTTATCCTAACTGGTTTCCTTGTCTCTAGTTTCTACCTTACCACTGTCTGTACTTCACTACGAAACCTTATCTACATTGCTACCAGGATTCATTCTCTAACTCACAAATCTAACCAATTCCCCACTGTTCAAAAATGCATTGCAAGAACTCTTAAGACTGGGTATGACTGGCCCACATTTAGACTTTCATTTCCTATTATACTTATTTTTAGGTACCCTAAACTTCCCATTGTAATGAACTAATCATGTCCTCACATGATCTTCAAGGTTATCTAAGCTTTTGCTTGTGCTCTTTCCTCTTACTGGAATGCTTTCCTTGTTCATCTCCTATTAATCAAATGTTAACTACTTTTGAAGACCCAATTCACAGAAAACTTCTAACTTGAGGCACCAAGCATGTTTTATTTTATAGTACAGTTAGTGTGAAATATAATGTCAATTTTCTATTCCATTAAGAGATTCTTGAGGGCATAGGATCGTGTCTAATTCCCTCTGTGCCACCTACAAAGCTTATTACAGTGACAAGTACAGTGGGACCTTTCAATATGCATGATATAAATGCACTCTTTCCCAGTATCCAAACAGTACAAGCGTAGGTAAATGAGCCGAGTATCTTAATATCATACTGTGAGAAACTCTACTTAGTTGAAAGTCTTATACTATTTAAGTACCAAAACAATTTTATAGGCCTGCTGGAATGTCAACCACTATTAACACAAAATATAATAAGCTAAGTCACCTACTACTTTGAAAATCATGTTTCATCACTCTAATTTCACAGTAGTATCAATTATTTCTATTATATCAGGCTACAAGGAACCTCTTATGTCAATGCACAAGAGAATAAATGAATTGCCTTGTATCATAAGTGTATTGTTTTTGATTCCTGTATATAAAATGATCACAACATCAGCAGCCTAATATAATACTCATCTATTAGCTCACAGTGCTATAGACCAGAAGTCCTGGCAGATTTCAGCTATGTTTTATCCTCAGAAACTTACTAAGTACAAAGCAAGGTCAAAATTAATATCATGCTGGAGTCTTACAAGCAAGTTCTAGATGAAGACTCTATTTCCAAGCTTATGTTATTAACAGAGTTCCATTCTTTAGTGCTATCCATCAAAGAAACCCATTTTCTTGCTTGTTATTAGCCAGTAATCACTTCTATCCATGTGCTCATTACCATCTTTAAGATAGTAGTGTCTCATTAATCTCACCCCCAACTTCAAGTCTCTCAATTTCTTTTATAAACCTTTAATAATTAGTCCTTTCTTAAGTACAGTCAACTATGTCACAAAATATAACCTAATCATAAAAGTGATATCATACTTAAAGAGGAGGATATCAAACAAGACTAAGGCAACAGAGGTTATATTAGAATTTGTCCTATCATACTAGTTTGTTACTGCAGCTATCGTCTTAACTACATGAGTCAGAGGAAAATATTTTTGAAAGAAGTTCGATCTGAGAGAAAAGATATAGTGCAATAAACTGGGTAGATTATTGTTATTTTAAAATAATAAGGTAAATACAAAAGATCATCCATAATAAGTAAAGATAAATATGGCCATGTAAACTTTCTAGTAAAAATTTTATAAAAAAAAAAGGTCATGGCCCTGCCTCCCACTTAATTTATTTACATATATTTTTGAAAAGTTACTCTGGTTGTGGAAGAAGTTTTGGCATTTGCATGAATATCACCATAAGACTCTCACTAAAATGGATGCTTGTGCACCCAATTAGGCCCCCTTCTGACTTGCTAAGACTGATGGTTTTTCCCACTCCTGGTCTTTAGTTTCTATATCTGTAAAGGTATTCACTTGAATCATTCAAATTCACTCTTCCATACTATTCTCTGAATTAAAGATGAATTGTGCTAGAATATATCTTTACTGAAAGAGATGAAATACTAAAACCAATGGGAAAGTTAAACACATACCAGAAATTGGCATTAACTCAGGACTTGGGTAGTGCCTATAGCTTTTTCATTCAAGGCTGGTGCTCTACTGCTTCATCCACAGCTCCACTTCTGACTTTTTGGTGGTTAGTTGGAGATAAGAGGCTCCTGGTCAGGGATGGCTTCAAACCACAATCCTCAGATCTCAGCCTCCTGTATAGCTAAGATTACAAACATGAGCCAATGGCAACTGGCTGCATAAATGCTTGAAGCTCAAAAAATTCTTTTTTGGCTTTTGCATATTTGAAAAGGATAAAATGATCAATGTAAAAGTACTTACTGTAGGCTCAAAAGACCTTCCTGAATAACTCAAAGTGTGTATTCTCTGCTTAATGTTTATCACTGAGAGGGGAGGCTTCAAGCATCAACAAGCTGTACTTACTACATAGTTGGTATTTGAGGCTTATGATCCTAGTTCTTAAGTGATATATTCTAAGATACAAGACATATAGTAAGGAGTATAAGTCAAATTCCAAGCCTAGTAGAAAAACATGAAATTATTTGTGAAGTAAATTGGTTTAAAACATGTTTGTTTTCTCCAGCTTATAAATAAAAGTAAAAAGTACACATTATCAAGCATTCATTATAATACGACTTTTCATTATGTTCCAAGAGAAACTATCTATTTAATTTAAAAACACATAGAATTTACATTTGAACAAACCTTATATAAATACATATACTTTTACAAAAAATATATGGCCTGCCAGAAAACTAAGCAGTTTGTTGAAATTGTTCTCAAGTGACCTCATACACAAAATATCGCTAAATATTCAATTTAATTAGAGATGGTTTTCCTCCCTTTTACATTAGCGTTTGTTTAAAATTTGGAGTGAATCTAAAATTTTAGTATGAGAATTTCAAAAACAAATATGCTAAAATGTTATGAAAATAATTTATAAGCATTTTAATAACAATGTCCAATATTACAGAGGTGTACAAGTTAAAAATTCTCATTTACTTTCCTAGTGGATGTGCTTTTAATAACACACACACACACACACACACACACACACCTATAGGTTCATTTAAATATGGTAACTTCCTCCTTAAAAAATCTATTAATAAAAATAGTGATTTGAAAGTTACTTTCCTCTCTTAATGTATTATGTAGGCATACACATATTTGTTTCATTTGAGGACCATATGAAATTCCATATTATAATTTGTATACTAACTTCTCCAAGTGGTAATAAGTAAAAATCATAAATGTGGACTTAAAAACTAAGTATGAAATGTTGTTCAGATTTGTCATCCAAACTCAAATTTAATTTTCATGTGGGGCTGGGGGATTTAGCCTAGTGGTAGAGTGCTTGCCTAGCATGCATGAAGAGCCGGGTTCAATTCCTCAGTAGTACATACATAGAAAAAATACAGAAGTAGTGCTGAGGCTCAAGTGATAGAGCTCTAGCCTCGAGAAAGTCCAAGGACAGCGCTCAGGCCCTGAGCTCAATTCCAGAACTGGCAAAAATAATTTTCATGTAAATTCAGTACTGTAAAAAATATATAAAATAAAACTCTATGTGTAGTTCTAAGTGGTAAAATTGGACTTTTAATCATTACTTATTTGTCCTATTAAATCAATAGTGACTGAACAACTGTTTATGAATGGGCACAGGGATAGTGTAGGTTCAAAGATTAATAAACTTCCTCCCTCTCTCAAAAGAGCTTATATCATTGGTAGGTCAGTGCAAGACAAGTACAGTTCTTAACATTCAAAACACAGTGCTGGTGGTTAAATAACTGCTCAAATGTCCTTTCTTAACTAAGGGCCTAAATCCAGTCTTCTGAACTAGTCACTGAAATCAAATCCATTCTCAAGAGCTCACTGCATTGTAAGTCCTAACTACTGAACATTCTATACTCTCTATGCTACAAAAATGACCAAATTATCCTCTATGGCCTGCACAGTGAATCGGCTATACATACTAAAATATAGAAACAAAATGTATGGAAACATTGTCAATATATCATAGAGCATATTCATAAAAGCCACAAATAGGTAAAAATCAGAGTATATTGAAGCAAATAAGAACCCCATATACCACCCTACCTCCTTAACTATAAATAGGACATTTTTCTAATGAATACTTGTTACTAGTTTATTTGAGTTCCTTCTTCTGGCTAACTCTCTCTACCTCCATTCTCACTCCTCTGCCAATACCTCTTCTTTAACTAGTGACATTTTTAAATACTCTATTACCATCCAGAGCTACTCTGGATGCATATTGAAATGCCCTAAATTCTCAGAAGGGCAAAGACTTAGATATATCACTCCGCTGGGCGTTGAGGAAATGTTTGGAGAATAAATCATCATCATAACCGTTTTAAAACTACAAGAAGATATTATTTGTCTCCATCTGGTACCTGAGCAGAAAAAGGTAAAAAAAAAATGAGTGAGAGACTAAGGAATATGCTTCTAGTGGAGACTAATTTTATATGCATTAAATAACATTTGAACTAATATTCCATGGATAAGCCTTCTTGAGTGTAATCTCAGCAAAAATCCCCCAAAAACCCCAAACCACAGCTCATTTTTATAAGCAGAATGAAAATGAAAGATGTGCTTTTTTTGCCAGTCTTGGGGCTTGAACTCAGGGCCTGAACATTGTCCTTGTGCTTTTTCAAGGCTAGAGCCCTACCACTTGAACTACAGCACCACTCCCAGCTTTTTGAATGTGTGTGGTACCTACGAATCCAATCTGAGTCTTCATGCATGCTAGGGAGGCACTCTACCACTAGCCCAAACTGCCAACCCTAAGATGTCCTTTGTAGGCAATAGATCTTTTCTAGTACTTTCTGCTGCTCCCTCAAATATCTCACCTTCTCATTTTTTCCTCATATACATTTGGGACAAAAATATGTTCACATCCATTATTTTAGTGTGTAATTATGAGGTAATTATGATTACCATCCCTACTTCAAAAGTAATCTGAGATCAGAGTACAAATTACTTTTCCTAGGCCCAAAAATCACTATAGTTATCCTGGTAGTAAAAGCAATCTGGACTTCAAAATCCCATGCAAGTATTCCATCTTTGAAATGAGCTACTTTTCACTAAAGGTGTATTTGGTTTGCTAAAATTATTTTATACCAAAAGAAGTCCAGTTATAAAATGGAAGTTGGTGAATTCTAGCTTTCCTTTTCCATTCGACCCTGCTGGAATTTACTTTTTTTTTTTCTTTTTTTGATTGATGGTGGGACTTGAACTCTGGCTTGGACACTGTCCCTGAGCTCTTCAGCTCAAGGCTGCTGCCCTATCCCTTGAGCCACAGCACCACTTCTGGGTTTCTTGTGGTTAATTTGAGATAAGAATCTCACAGACTTTAGTGCCTCGCTTGGCTTTGAATGGTGATCCTCAGATCTCAGCCTCCTAGGTAGCTAGGATTAAGGGTGTGAGCCACCGTGCCTGGCTCCTGCTGTAATTTATCCAATATAAATATCTATGGTTTCTAGGTTCTGTAGAAAAAATTTAACATATACTCCCCTGGAAAATAGATAGGAGGACAGTGAACAGACAATCAACAGGCTAGCATGAGACAACTGTTCTCCATTTTATATCATGTATTTCTCTAGAAAACCTCCTTTCATGCTTATCAGGGGGTCTAAAAGCGTGTGGAGAATGGAGCAACCCTGGGGTGAAAAATTATATGAGGTTAATGGCTGATGACTTGAGGATCCCAAGGTCATAAATACCCTTACTATAATATATCTAATACAATTTTGAACCCAAGAGCCTCACAAATAGTAATAAGAGATACAAATACAAATAGCAAGGACATGGGATTTTAGGAAACATTAACAGCTGTGTCTGCAAACTATAGTCCCAATGTCACATCTGGCATACTGCCCTTTCTGTAATTTTGTATTGAAACACTTCTACATCCATTCGACTATTGGTACATTTGCTTCTATGCTTAAAAAAAAACTTAGGTGAGACTCTTATTTCCAGCTAGCCATCAGGAAACCAGAAGTGGTACTGTGGTTCAAAGAGGTAGGATGCTAACTTTGAGCAAAAGAACTCAAGGACAACATCCTGAGTTCAAGCCTCATGACTGATACTGCTACCCTCAAAAAAAAAAAAGCATACTACTAAGAGCAAAACAAAGAAAAAAAATGAAGATTGTCTAGATTAAACTATGACTTCATACAGCACAAAATTTTTCTTCTGTAGTAATTAGAATAAACAAAGGCTTTGCTATTTAATTTTCTGTTTGTTTCTGTTTGCCCCACCCCCTCTCTCTTCCTCTCTCCCTCTCTCCCTCTATCCCTGTAATCCTCCCCCTTCCTCTCTCCCCCACACCCTGTGCCTGCTTTTTTTGCTCAAGGCTGACACCATCCTAGTTGAGCCACACCACCACTCTGTTTTCTTGCTGCTTAGAACTGCAATCCTCAGATCTCTCAAGTTCCTGAGTAGCTAGGCTTGCAGGTATAAGCCACTGGTACCAAGCAGCTTGCTTAATATAAGTAAACAGAACACTCATTTCTCCGAAATCTCTTACTATGTCTACAATTTTATTACCTATGAAAGTAAAAACAAATCTTTCTAATGAATTCTGTGATGTCCATGGAAGATATGGAATGAAATAATGAAGAGAATCAT
The DNA here is from genome assembly GCF_031878675.1 of Megascapheus bottae. Classification (NCBI taxonomy): domain Eukaryota; kingdom Metazoa; phylum Chordata; class Mammalia; order Rodentia; family Geomyidae; genus Megascapheus; species Megascapheus bottae. Next base: position 43,818,362 of record NC_143547.1, read on the forward strand.
TTCGATTTACTAAAATGTAAATATAGCTTTATAAAACTAAGGTTTGAGGGGCCGGGAGTTTGGCCTAGTGGTTAAAGTGCTTGCCTAGCATGCGCGAAGACCCGGGTTCGATTCCTTGGTACCACATACATACAAAAAAAAAAGCTGGACGTGGTGCTCAGGCTCAAGTGGTAGAGCTCTAGCCTTGAGAAAGTCCAAGGACAGTGCTCAGGCCCTGAGCTCAAGCCCAGGACTGGCAAAAAAACAAAACAAAACAAAAAAAAACCTAAGGTTTGATACATAAGGCCATATAATATGAAGCTAATTGAAAGGACCTCCAGGATATTGAAACAAAAGCCATATAATGAATGATTGTTGTCCTTAATGTACTATGTTGTCTCTCATCTCCTTTGCTGTCCCTTGGTTATCTCATATTGGTATAGTATATCACTTTGTTATCTGATATATTGAATTTATTTGTATTTGGATATTTGAAATTTGATAGGGAAGGGGGGAAAACCAAGACGGGTGGGGGGTGTGGGGGGGGAGGGAAATGGGTACCAAGACATGTGAAAGGGTATCAATGTATGTGAATTAATGCACCTTCTATCTGGCAAATATCATGTAACCCTTTTATTAATTACAATAAAAAAATGCAAAAAAATGAAAAAAACAGAAAAAAACAAAAAAAACAAAACAAAAAAACTAAGGTTATATAAACTTCACTGTCTGCCATGAATCTAGAATGACAACTTTTAACAAAAGAGTTTAAAAAAATCAGGTCAAAGCAAGCAATGATTTTCTTGAAGATCATTTTGTTGGCAAAGTTGTCAGAGTTCAATGAACACTTTCTAGACCTTCAATTACTAAGTACGAGTTAACTATAGCAGAGCACCAACCGTGAATTCTTTAAATAGTAATCCCACAAGTGCTCAAGCTAATCTTTTCAAGAAATATATTTACTCTGACTATTTTAGCATCAAGTTTAAGCTTTGTTGAGGTTATTTTTCAATGAGCAGATATTGTCTACCTCAAAGTTCAGTACTGGCAGATTTGAAAAGGTAACTCTCTTCCTTATGAATCTATTGTACTGTATTGAGAAAATTCTTGAAGGATTGAAAAGACAAGGGTTTTCCATTTCTTGTTTCCAATAGATTAGCTGAAGACTTAGTCTTGAAGAGGAAGCTGAAGAACAAGTTGGTCCAAGCATTAATACATTTAAATTTTCACACTGATTTATAAGAAAACATATATTCATTTTGTTATTTTTATTGTAATTGTGTCTGTGTGTTTAAAAAAGAACTATTGTAAAGTTTTATTTTGGGGGGCCGGGAGTTTGGCCTAGTGGTAGAGTGCTTGCCAAGCATGCACGAAGACTCAGGTTTGATTCTTTGGTACCACATACTTAGAAAAAGCTGGAAGTGGTGCTGAGGCTCAAGTGGTAAAAGCTCTAGCCTTGAGAAAAATCCAAGGACAGTGCTCAGGCCCTGGGCTTAAGCCCAGGACTGGAAAAAAAAAAGTTTTATTTTGGTTTGTTCATCTACTGATGCTTGGCTTGTTAAAACATTCTTATTTATTGCAAGTTAAAGATAACCCTTTCATTTATTTAAAATTAAAGCTATTATAAAGATTTTTATTGGGGGTGTGTTTCTACATCCATTATGGTAAAAAAGTGCAAAATATGTTTCATTTTTTCTCTACATTAGAAGTTATTTTTCCCAAAGTTTGAAAAACTCTGAAATAAACAACTCATCCTTCAGTTCTGTCTGATTAAAAGTCTTGAGGTTAAAATCAATAGACAAAAATATTTACTTTTCTGAAAACTTAGTCTCAAAAAATTAAGTAGTTGCTGTTTTAAATTTGTAATGTACTTTTTTTTGCCAGTCCTGGGCTTCAGCTCAAAGCCTGAGCACTGTTCTTGGACTTTCTCAAGGCTAGAACTCTACCACTTGAGCCTCAGCACCACTTCCCACTTTTTTCTATGTATGTGGTACCGAGGAATTGAACCTGGGTCTTCATGCATGCTAGGCAAGCATTCTACCACTAGGCCAAACTCCCGGGCCTGTAATGTACTTTTTAACAATTAAAATTACACCCAATAGCTGCAAAGATGTGTTCATTACAAAGGTCATTGGACCCTGTTTTGAAAAAAAAATTAGAAAAATATCCTGAGACTTTGATTCCTAAATCATTTGGGTGGGAATGGACTATAGATTGCATTAGAATACCATGAACCGAGTAAAAGTTACTTTGTATTTTGGGTATAATTATATTGTTTTTATTTATCACCATTTTACTTTTATTTTTTAAATAATAATGCTAGAGTGGCATTCTTTGGATTTTTAGTTTTTGTCATTTATAATCTGTTCGTTCTTCTATGCTAAAAAAAAGAGGTTCCAAAAATCAGGTGTTAGAAATGATTCAATGTGTCAGTTACACACAGTTCATAGAGTAAGCCAACCAATCTCTTTGAGATATGTTCAAAATTTCATAGTAGTAAGAGCACCATAGAAATTTTATATGTAATCTATTTTAGCATACCCCTTTCCCATGTTTTTCTCCCACTTTCTTTCCCCACAACCCTTCCCAATCATCTTGTTTTTCCACTTCTCTTCCCTATTTCAAATAAACAAATTAACATATATGCAATATACCAGGTACCAAATTTTATATTTCTCCTAGGAATATTGTAAAAAGTACAGAGTGGGTACATTTTGGCTCACACTTGTAATCCTAACTGTTCTGATGTCTGAGATAGAAGGATCACTGTTTGAAGCTAGCCTGATCAGCAAAGTCTGTGAGATATTTGTCTTCAATTAACCACCAAAAAAACAGTAGTGGACCTATGTCTCAAGTGATAGAGCACCAGCTTTGAGCAACAATGCTAAGGGACAGTGCCCAGTCCCTGAGATCAAGCTCTAGTACAACGAAAAAGAAAAGAACAGACAACAGAGAATATTATATGAATCCAGTAAATCCATTTTGCAATCTCTCAACAGTCCCAAATGCAAGAAGAGATCATTCTCTGTTTCTAAAAGTCGCAGAGTTATGTATTTTTATCCACTGGAGACACTACTAGAAAGGCAAGAATACATTGAACAATTAAATCAAAGCATATTATAAACAATTTCAGGGTGGTTGTTCCTGGTTGGAATGGACCTTTTTCAGTGATTTTTCAGGACGCATTAGCCTTGGATGCCGATTTCAGTGAATTTACAAAACATATTTCCTTAATAATAAGTCAACTAAACAGAAGAAAAAGTATTCTAGTGGAGTGCATATCAGCACAGTACTTCACTCGAACATATTAGTTTAAGTTTCATATTTGCTTATAATGCCTTTTATTTTTGTGCCAGTTCCAGGACTTGAACTCTGCCTTTTTTCACTCACAGCAGTCATTATATCCAGCTTTTTTGCTGATGAATTGAAAGTAAGAATCTCATAGACTTTTCTATTTTGGCTGGCTTTGAACTGGGTCCTCAGGTGTTAGCTTCTTAGATAGCTAGGATTATAAATGTGAGGCAGCAACTCCTGGTCTGAATATATCTTTCCAATCTTGCATTGCTCTTCTTGCTTGATTATTTAAGTCTCTGCACATTCTCTGTCAAGAGAATCATGCTTGGGTGAAGAAATATCTCCCCCTCTGAAGCTCATCTATATAACTCCTATTGGGTCATTGACAGACTATACATCTTTCTTATTTAAGGTAAGAAATTAGTTTACAAGTGCTCTTAACAGTGATAACAAAGAAGGAAGCACTCATATATCAGAGGGAAACTAAGAAATGGCAGTACTACAACATATTCCTTCTAGTCTGTGATTTTTTACCTCACAGATCCACATTGGAATCTTCTTACCAACTCTCTTGGAGGACTTTATGTTTGGATAATCTATCCTGAGATACATTTTCCCTTGCTTGCTTTCTTTAATAGAAACATATCCTAAGGTGCTTGCCTTTCTGTTTTCTTACTTTGTTTTATTTTCTTGTTTTTGTTTTGTCATGATAGTGACTGAACCCTGGTTTCATGCATACCAGGCAAGTGCTCTCCCACTAAAGACCTTACCTCCTTGAAGAAACGTATTGCACTTTATTGGGGGAAAGTTTACTGGGAGCACACAGTACTAACAAGGAGCCCAATGTCCCTAAGGAAGATCAGCTTCAAAGGATATCAATTGCATTTGGGAATGGAAAGTGTACTTCATTAAACTCATAATCAGAAGTCAAAAGCTCCAGTTTATCTCTCACATCCTAAATTGTGATATCATGTTAACTTGAAGAGCTTATAATTTCCCCCTCCATATGTTTTTCAATTCTTTGCTTCTCAGCATCACAGAAACTTGTATTTTGACCTGGTTCTATCTGATATAGGTGACCAGCAAAAATATTCTACCAATCCATGCTACAACCCTTTTCCAGTTCAACATTCTGTCTTTGGCATTCAGTATTATGCTTGTTTCTTTCCTACAATCTTGTTCAATTCTTTTTGGTCATACTTAATACACATATCCATGGATGATTTAAATTTCATCAGCTACTGGGAAAAAACCCTGACAAATAATACAAAAGCAAAAGATAAATCCCAAGACGTGTGTGAGGCTGTAGAAATAGAAAATTCAAAGGTCACAATGACCGTTAACAGTCTTATTGTTACCTCCAAGTAAAAATAGGATTCAACACTGAGCCAATTTCCTGTCATTTGCATTTTACTCTTTATTTGAACGATGATCAGACACCAGAATTTAATGTGTGTGTGGGGCTATCTTTGATTACATTTGAAGCCACATTATCAAAACTGATAGGTTCCAGTTTTCTATTCTGATTTACAAGACTATTTCCTTACTCAGTATGACCTGAAAGATGAAAAGTACAGTTTACAAAGTCATAAACTAGAACAGACCTTAAGAGATCATTCTATCTTGGAGTCACATCTAAATTAACCATGCTGCACAAAATGCAAGAAAATCGAAGTGTTGGAAGAATAGTGAAAGGTAACTAAGACCCATTAAAATCATATTTTATCATTTACAAAATACTTGTACATTTTCTATGTGAGTTACCTCTCTATCGATATAGTTATTGTAATGAATCTTTGTGAAGTAGTAACTAGTCATCATGGTTTCTTTTTTTACATATGAAAAAATCTAAACTGGGAATGGGTGTCTCACAGCTGTAATTCTTGCTCTTGAGGAGGCCAAGATCTGAGGATCATGGTTCAAAGCCAGCCCAGGAAGGGAAATCCATGAGACTCTTAAGTCCAATTGACCAGCTGAAAGTGAGAAATGGAGCTGTAGCTCAAGTGGTAGAGTGAAAAAGCTAAGGGACAACACTCAGGCCCTGAGTTCAATCCCTAGTACAGGCACAAACAAAAAAACACATGTAATGAAGTTATATTGTATGCCTTGAGATCATTAAATGACATAGCCAGTCCTTGACCTCTAATCTTCAGATGAGAGAGCCTGAGCAATTGGTATCACAACAAATAAATAGTGATATATGTGACAAGTCAAGGCTTTCATTCTGAGATCTAAGTTCTTTCCGTTTAGTTAAAAGGGAAAAGATCCCCCCCTCTCCCATCTGATCTTAGACCTTGACTTTCAATAGTATTTGTTGCCTAAACCAAATTCTGCCAGGTTTGAGCAATGAAGCTCATGCTGATCATCAAATACTTAGGAATATGGAGATAAGAAAACAAAAAAGAAAGTTAAAACATGGTTTGTACTCTGTAGTTTGAACTCGTGTTGCTTTCATGAAAGCTCAAAAATTATTTCAGGAGAAGTGAAAGAAGGTAAAGGTTTCTTCAATTTCCAAAATTCTTTTAGAAATACCAAATTTCAAATAAGCATGGCAAACAAGAAGCATTCAAAGCTTCTCTGCTGTAATAGTCATTCAGCAAGGGCCAGAAGCCACTAGACAGGCTACAGGATCCAGCTCCTCCCCCCAGAGACTTAACTCCACCCTTCAGCCATGAAAGCAAAGGAGAAAAGAGAGGAGAAACTGGCTGCCTGTATCCCACCCGCATACCAGAAACACAGCTGCCATGTCTAATTTTAGGCCTCTCTGCTTTGAGAGTGTGCCTCTAATTCTCTTTTTTAGCAGAGTATAGGCAGAGATCTCTTGGAGACAGATGGAGAAGGCTCAATCTATTCAGATCTACTCAGTCTGCTCTCAAATGTGTATCAAAGACAAATTTGTTCTGAGGAACAAACCAGTCAATTCAGCAGAAAAAAAAGAGAGCACTGTTCACAGGCAGGACAAAGGTTAATGCAAACATAGATCAAATCCATACCAATTAGAAGGCATGGAGAAGGGAAGTTTAATTTATTCTTTTGGTTTGCTTTACATTAGCATAAATTAATTTTACAAATTAATGGGCTTCATTATGATATTTTCATAAGTTAAGCATATATTATTTACAAGGCCATCAGTTAAAATTTGCTTTAGGGTATAGGGAAATAAAAACAAGATAGACTACAAGTAGAATGGGTCAATCTGGTTACAAGAAAGACAGGCAATAAGGTACTAGCTTAGGGAGTTCTTGAAGGTGTACTAATTTATATTTAATCATTTTTGAGGATTTGCTTATATGTGCCTGACAAGAGAGTGTGCAAGACATAGCCTTGACTTTATGAATCTAAGCAGAATTAGACAAACAAGTTTGCACTTGTCACTACAAGTATGTTGAGTGCTCCAAGTAGAAACAAAGCTCAAAGTGCTATTGCAGTTTCATTTTCAAATTTCATCTTGATAAAAATAATGTCATGGCATGCTTGTGACCAATGAGAAAAGCAGAAAGAATAAGGATCTTCCTACAATGACACACCATCCACTCTTTTGACTGGCCTCTGCCTGAGAATACTCTGCAGATAGGTAAAGGAGAAAGAAGTAACAAGGAAGCTGAAAAAAATACAGACAATTTTAAAAGGAAGTAAGAACAAAAGCCAATCATGAGATTAAGCCTAGGTTGACACTGTCCATTCTACTTTGGAATAGTGAACATTTTGCCTGAGCTGGTAACTCAGGTGAATTTTGAAGAGGTAAGGGCACTTTCATAAATGATGCATGGGAAAACTGCCAACTGACATTCCCTCCCTCTATTGCTCTTCCAGTAAAAACAGGCTTAATGAACCCAGGCTTGGCATGACTAATTGTGATGTGTTGGGTGGTGGCTGTAGTACTGGCCTATATGGCCAGTGCTTGTCACTTTGCCTTGGAAGGAGCCTTGGGATTCCTCAAGGACAGAGGGTTCCACCAATCAGTTGGACTCTAGTCTCCAGAATCTGATAAATTTAAGGTATTTCCTTTTAATCCAATGGTGTGTGAGGACAACCACAGCTTGGGAAATCTCCCTGGACAAGTCTGTGCCTGGTCTTTTCACCCTTAAGGTGGCTCTGGATGCAAGAAGCAATGGTACCAATATGGGCTCCAAGAACTGGAGTATGGCTTCACCTGGAGCATTTGCAAAGAGCAATTGCGACTGCCGGCCAGGAGATTGGGTAACAGGCTCTGATGTGTCATAGTACATCCTGTACCTGCCCACTCTGAAGCCCCCAGCAGTCGATGAAGGGAAGAACAGGAGGTTTGGTAGGAAAAGAGGCTTGAAAGAAAGAAAGAAACAGTCCTTATAGAAGCTGTGAATCCCAGCAAAGAACATTCAATATATGTCTATTACCTGTAACTGGGGACAAGACTGGAGTGGGAAGAAAGAGAAAAGTAGAATTTGCTTAGTAGCTTCTATGTGCTTAATACTGAATTCTCATTTTCATTCTTATACCAATAAAGTAAGATGACATTTTAAAGGGAAGGGGGAAAACAGGATGATTGGGAGGGAGTGGGGGCAGGGAAATTGGGAGAAAAACATGGGAAGGGGTATCATTCTTCAAGAAGTAATGTACCTACTACCTGATGAATGTAAGTGTAACCCCTCTATGCATTACTGTAACAATAAAATGCAATAATAATAAAATGTGTTAAGATGAAGCAAAAACTATTTCACTTCAAAACTTAAGGAAAGTGAAGTTCCGTAATGTTAAATCATTTTCCCTGGATCACACCGTAAGTGACCATAACCCAACCCATTTGAAAGTTCACCTCTCTCCCCATTAAAATAGGTAGTCTTCCCATAGCCTTCTATTACAGTTCTCTAATCTGTCAAATGTGGTGATAATATTCAAGAAGTATATTTCAATAAGCAAACATTCTGGGATCCAAAATATTTTCAATGATTCTTTGGATAATATCCATCCATGTAGGTGCGGTTTTTTTTTTCAAGCAATAGCTTAGCTCTGAAGGAAAACACCCAAACTTTGTCTATTTGTCTTCACTTGCCTTAGCTTGCCTTCCCCCTGGAAAGTCTATAGGTAGCCAGATAAATGAAAGGCCTATAACTGAATACCTACCCAGAATAAATTGTGGCTGCTCTCCAGCAAGGATGCACACACAGGCAAACATCTCACTTGGCATTCCATTCTCTACTGATTTGACTGTCTATTGCTGATCCAGTGTTTCAGAAAACAGCCATGGTCTGAGGGCTATTTCTAGCTATATTATTTAAGATGAATTATATATTTTCAACAAGTAATTTTTACCAAGTTGAGCTTCAGTTCTCTCGTTAGAAAAATGAGAATGTCTATTTATCAGGGCTGTTCAAATAATTAAATAGGATAATGGAAAGGAAGGATATTGTGACAGTGCCACCAGAAAATGAAATTGTATTAATATTCTCACCAGGAAGCTAAGGAAATTAACAAACATACTGAAATTGACAGTGATTAAGTTCCTAGCGTTTTAACAAGGTAACAAATAGGGAGTGTCATTTGTTTTGTATGGCCCAATATTGGAGCTTGAACTTAGGGCCTGGGAACTAGCACTTAGGTGTTTGTTTGTTTGTTTTTTCTCAAAGCTCAAAAGCTCATTCTCTACTTGAGCCACTACTCCTTTTTGGGATTTTTTTCTGGTTAATTAGCAATGAGTCGTCTAAACATTTTTTGCTCCCTTTCTGTGGGCTCGTCCCCTCCCTCCCCCAGCTTGCACAGCTTCAAACTGTGCTCCTGAGATCTTAGCTTCTTGAGCAGCTGAGATTACAAGAATGATCCACCCACTGATGTCCAGCCTGAGAGTGTAATTTTTTTAGCCCTGTCTTTAAAGAGAAGCAAAATAGCTGGAATTTACTCTATAACAACCACTTCTGTAGTAGACTTTACCTTTGTGGGAGACCACTTTTACCCCCAAATTTTGCATACAAAAATATATACCTCCAAACTGCCTCAAAAAGAAATGGCGTCTGCACCAACCTAACAATTATCATTGAAAATTGGGAGTTTTTATCTGATTGTTCTTTTTTAACAGAGACAACTGGAAGCTTGGAAAGTTGAACAACATTCAGTACATCATATACTTCACCTTCTAAATCTAACAAATAGATACAAATACCAGAGGTATGAGATCTCAAGATGCAAAAGACATTTACTTCCCTCATAGAAATGTATCTGCAGGACAAGTCCAAAATTACCACAGAGGTAAGGGTAATAAAGGACGAATGGACAAAGTAGAGCTATAGTACCTTTCATTTGGATCATATTTCCAACCCTCTCCCCTCCCGCTCGCCCAGAGAAAACAAAAGAAAATCTTAGCAAAAGAAGCAGAACATGCAATGCCACAGAGGCGTGAAAGGCAATTTTATATGGATAAATCACAGTGTGTGTGTGTGTGTGTGTGTGTGTGTGTGTGTGTGTGTGTGTGTGTGTAATGAAGGACGGGAAGTGATAGGAAATAAAATTCTATAAGGTTGGAAAAAGAGGTTATCATTTCCAACCGTTATTTCAAAGGCTTGTGTGAGCTTATCCTTCCTTAAAATATCTACCCTTACACATTCACTAATTCTTACCATTCCATTTAAATAATTAACGCCTTTGGATTTTAAAGGCTTTCTCTATCAATCAGGAATCTTTTACAGTTATGTACAAAACCATAATTTTTCCATCAGTGAGCAGCTGATGGTCCTCCAGGATTGCAATGCCTAGTGATATCTTAGTCACCTTAGTTTTACATAATGCTAAAAGAATGTAACAGTGTAGTTCTACCAACGCATACTCATCTTTTAGTGATATAGGATTGCATTAAACTACAAGCACTTTTGGGGAAAACCACTAAGAATATAATACAAATCACAGTCAAGTTAGATTAAGGAAGGCTTTACAAGAACGGGACAAGAGAAATGGTCTGGAGATTTGGGAAAGATGCCTTTCACTAACTTTCTAGTGTGCTCCTGGCTTTCTTTTTTTTCAGATGACAAGTGATAATGTAGAATTGTAGGTTCATTATACTAGGGTCGGTGATTCTGTGACGTGTGTCCACCAAAGCTGACAAGCTATACCAGGGGCTAGTGGCCACCATGAGCTAACTTGGCCCATTCACATACTCTCTCCCATATCCAAACACTTGTGTTCAATTCTGACATGCTATTTCTCAAGCTGCTTTGTGGTGTTAAGAATAGTCTATCATCACCCAGCAAAGAGGGAATGAGATCTCACACATGACTCAAAACCTTGGATGCCCTGGTTTCACTAGAATATTATAACCTCAGTATGCTAAGGATTTTCATCTCAGACTTCTCAGCCCAGAGATACACTTTATAAGGACAATCATTTGAGTCACAGTAATATTCCCTTTGGATTGCCAACTCATTGATAGAGTTCAAGTGGTGATTGACAAGTTGCACTACACTGGAATCCACTTGACTTTTCCCACTCATGAAAACTTGATCCTTATAACTTACTGTTACTGCTAATCAGACTGAAATTGAAAGAGAAAAAATTCTGAGGCCCATAATAAAGTTATTTTACTATCAATTCTTATATTTTTAACAGAAGAGGTAATTTCTCACTGTTAAATGATTCCAACGAGACTACTATAGTAAAATTGGCAGAAAATAGTGCCATTTCCATTCTAACCTCCACATGACTACCACAGTACACTAGTCTATTATGGTATATATATATTATATTTAGTGTACTGTATATGCTGATATATACTATATATTGTATATATAGTATATATACAACATTGTATATACAATATGCTAAATATACTATAGTATATACACTATATATGAGGGATATATAGTATATGTATGCATACATGTTTGTTTGCATATATGTAAATAAATGTAAAGGAGAGTCAAAATGTTTACCAGAATAACCCATGTCAAACAACATTCAAACCCAGTATCTTAATTCATACTAAGCGTTTAACTCCCAAATCATTCCATCAACAAAAATACAATTGTCCATCAACAAGGAAAATATCAGAGATTCAAACAGTTATACAGATCCATGGCAATGTTAATAACCATACAAATATCAAAAAAACCTCATAGCTAGTACAATGTTCTTTGTACATATCCTTGATTTTGCAACAGAATTGGTGATCACTGACTTATTAAGGAGTAACTCTTGAGAAGGTTAGAAAATTTTATAAGTCAAAATGAAATAAGGTAGAATATGGTTCTTCTAGAGGCAATTGGTAGAGGGGAAAATCTAATGAGAAAATCTCTTGAAGAATTAACTAATTTGTTAACTTTTCATGAACTTTCTCTTGGATTTCACAGTGGCCTATGGCCTAGAAATAAAATCACCCTTGTCATTAGGGAATCTATTTGTAAGCATAGAGGTATATCAAAACTTCTGTATAAGGTATTTTAAAGTTGATGAGTACCACTTCTTTTTTGCCAGTCCAAAGGCTTGAACTCCGGGCCTGAGCACTGTCCCTGGGCTTTCTCAAGGCTAGAATTCTACCACTCGATCCACAGAACCACTTCTGGCTTTTTCTATGTATGTGGTACCAAGGAATTGGACTACGCTCTTCATGCATGGTAGGCGAGCACTCTACCATTAGGCCAAACTCCTGGCTGCACTTTTATTTTACTTATTTGTGTGCGCTGCTTCTATTTAAAATGACTAAAGGTAAAGATATCATTTTCTTAATGGGAAAAAATTCAAATTCTACTTGTCATATTTGTGAAAGTTTTTCTTAAAAAAACACTTCTTTTGATGTGAAAAATCTCAACATGAACTCATATATTTTGTTTCATTTACTTCTGTTAATTTCTTTTCATTAGTGCTGGCAACAAAAGCATGGTCTTTTACATATTGAGCTACAGTCACATCCCTCTCTTTGTCTTTTAATGTTCCAGTTTTACTTGTGTCAAGATGGAGCTCAAATATCACATTTGGGAATATTGTGTGGACATGGTTTGGTCATGTTCTGTCACAGGTTTTCAACTTTAGCTGAATATCAATATCACTTGAGTACATTTTGCTTCTTTCATGATTTTTAGAAAAATGCTTCATTATGACCAATAATAGCATATGATGGGAATAAAGGTTGTATATTATGGATCAAAGAAGATGTAGTAGACATTTCAGATGAAGTTTCCCTACTATCTTTTCAAAATATAAATAAGTTTACCTTTATAAATACCAGGATAATAAATACTAACACAGAAGTGAAGCAACGTAGGATATCATATTTATTTTAAAAAGCAACCCTAGCTTGATGTGGTGGTTCATGCCTATTAATCCTAGCTACTTGGAGGGCTGAGACCTGAGGATCACGGTTCAGAGTCAGCCTGGGCACTGAAGTCTCTGAGACTTTTATCTCCAATTAACCACCAGAAAACTCGAAGTGGCACTGTGGCTCCAAGTGGTAGATCTTTAGCCTTGAGCTGAATAACTCAAAGACAGAACCCAGTCCAGTGTTCAAGCCCCAGATCTGACAAAAAAAACCCCATAGTTTCCCTATCCTAAAAACATTTCAATTCTGGAGACGATCACTGTGAACATTTTTTGAGAGAGCTTTATACAGTTCAGGATAGTCTCAAATTTGTTATCTTGTTGCTTCAGCCTCCTGAATACTGTAATAACTGACAGGTATTACCATACTCCACTTTAAAGATACAGATCCAGTTGATTGTATGTTTCCATCAGAAAGAGTGACATAGCCACATTCTCAAGGAAAGGGAAAGACTTGGGAAAAATCATAGTAAGTGAAGTAAGCCAGACCCAAAGTAAAATAGACATCAAGGCTTCCTTCATTTGTAATAATGAGTATATGTCTAGGATAGTCTTCGAAGATCACACTAAATCTACAGATATACACATATGACCATCTAATATGATAGTAAGTGAAATGAACTCTAAGATATGGACTTAAGAGATCTTTCTTAGTTTTTTAAATGTACTATGATGTGAAATTGTTTCTTTTTTTCTTTCCTTTCATTTATCCCCTGTTCTCACTGTATTTGATTTTGGTACCCCGTGTCTTGTATATATGTTTAATTGAATTGAGGAATGGAAGGGGAACAACAAAATGGTATGCCAAAGGACAAAGTTGAACCAGTGCAACAGTCATACTCACAAGACAATATGTTCGAAATGAACTTCACAACTTAGGGGGCAGGATTGGGAGGGAAGAAATATGGGAGAAAATGAGGGAAGGGTGACAATATTTGACAAGAAATGCTGCCTATGCAACTGTAACCCCTCTGTACATCAACTTGAAAATAAAATTAAATTAAAAAATAAAGATTGTGGGGACCAGGAGTTTGAGCCTAGAGGTAGAGTGCTTGCCTTGCATGCACGAAGACCCAGGTTCAATTCCTTGGTACCAAATACACAGAAAAAAAAAGCCAGAAGTGGTATTGAGGCACAAGTGGTAGAGTTCTAGACTTGAGAAAGTCCAAGGGCAGTGCTCAGGCCCTGAGCTAAAGCTTAGGACTGGCAAAAAAATAATAAAGATCCCAGGGCTGGGAGTTTGGCCTAGTGATACATTGCTTTCCTAGCATGCACAAAGACCCGGGTTTGATTCCTCAGTACCACATACATAGAAAAAGCCAAAACTTGTGTCGTGGCTTAAGTGGTAGAGCTCTAGACTTGAGAAAGCCCAAGGACAGCGCTCAGACCCTGATCTCAAGTCCCAGGACTGGAAAAATATACAGATTCCTAGCCTTTATGCTAGAGCAAATGAATTATAATTTCTAATAATAAAACTATAAAACCAAGCCTGCTGATATACACTCATAATCCTGGCACTCAGAGCTCTGGCAGGAAGATTGCTAGTGATACAGATGAGGTTAAAGACAATTCTTGTTGAGTACAAAAGATTTACTTTGGGGCCAGGAGTTTGGCCTAGTGGTAGAGTGCTTGCCTGGCATGCAGGAAGACCTTGGTTTGATTCCTAGGTACCACATGCATAGAAAAAAGTGGGAAGTGGTGCTGAGGCTCAAGTGGTAGAGCTCTAGCCTTGAGAAAGTCCAAGGACAGTGCTCAGGCCCTGAGCTCAAGCCCAGGACTGGCAAAAAAAAAAGATTTACTTTGCCCAAACTGACATATATTAAGCAGAATTTTCCTGTGGAGAAAATACCTCCTGATTCTTTGCTGATAATCAACATCCAGAATCTTATTCTAGGCCTCTCCTGGGGATGCCAAATCTCCTAATCAAGTGATGAAGAAATAATGTTAGAACAAAAGAGTACTATGTGATGTTGCTCTGGCCATCAGCCAAAAGGAGCAAGAACAGAGATGAGGAGACTTGGTTCTTGAATTGGGAGTATTTTAAACCTTTCCTTCAAAGAATCCATCATATGTGCACAGCCAAGAAAATTCATAGTTAAATTAGGAAGCACTGCTATGTCTTCTGAATTTTACTCCAACTTTCAAAATAGATTTGATTCTAAAATGCTCTAAGGAGAGTAAAATGCCACAGGGAAGTAAACTATGACTGAACATGACCTTACAAGTGATTTAAATTACAGCACTGGAAATGCATTTCCATTTTGGAGAGATCTTTCAAACAAATCACATGAAGACTGGATGTAGCAAAGGAGTTAAGACTAATAGGACAGATACTGTCAACACCTGCTTCAGTAGCTTGAAAATATATTCGCACTTTCTTTCTTGCTGGAGTCCTGTAAAATCTTCTCTTTACCAAATCATCTGTTGTAGGCTGCTTTGTTTTCTCGTACCTATCCCCACTCTTAGCCATCTAGGCTTAGCTACCTATTGGCTATGAAAGCTAATCAGCCTAGATAATCTCTTCACTTGTAACTATTCTGAACATTTATTATGATGATTATTCAAAATGCTTAGCAAAATAGTTGGTGTACAGGCATTAAATAATCATAATCAGTATTATGTGTTATTGTAAATGAATGAAAAAAGAAATAATTCTATTCCTACAAAGAAAGTACCAGGACTGAGTCATGTGGTGAAAACAGGAATTGTAAATGATATAACTGTATAAGTTTGGGCATAACGTTAAATTTGTTACTCATGATTTTATGAAGAGTCAGTCATGAATTTTCTACATTCAAATTGTGTGTGTGTGTGTGTGTGTGTGTGTCTGTGTGTGTGTCTGTGTGTGTGTTACTAGGATTGAATACAGGGCCCTAAAGCTTGCTATGGAAGTTTTCTACCTCTGGAGCCAATTCAAAAGTCATAAAATGTATTTTTTAATTAGCCTGTATTAATTGTACCAAGGTGTTTCATTGTATTTCTTTTCCTTACGTGTACTTTGGAAAAAAAAAACATCCCTTCTAGGCAGGTTCCAATAGCTCACACCTATAATCCTAGATACTCAGGAGCCTGAGATCTGACGATTATGATTCAAAGCCATCCTGTGCAGGAAAATCCCCGGACTCTTTATCTCCAATTATCCTGAAAAAAAAAAAGCCTGAAGTGCAGCTGTGAGTCAAATGGTAGAGCTGAAGTCTTGAGCAAAAAAGCTCAAGGGCATTGTCCAGGCCCTGAATTCAGGCTCCAGGACTGACACTCCTACTAGTTCTGTTTGTTTTTTCCCCCTTTGAAATCAATTTTTCTATTGAGTTTTATTATTATGATTCATATATGTATATGCATTACGTCAATCTTAGTAATCCCTCTTCACCCTCTCCTTTCAACCTCACCTCTCCCTGTTTAGCACTTACCCACAGTCTCCTTGTTTTACGTTCAATTTGTTTATTTGCCTACAGTTTTGTTTGCTCTTGACTCTACACATAGAAGAGTCCTTCTCAGTCTAGCCTATGTCACTTAAAATGATAATCTCCAGTTCTATCCATTTTCTGGCAAATAACCTACTTGTATTCCTCTTTACGGCTGAATAATACTCTTGAAATTTCTTATAATGAGTAATACTTCCTAAAATCTCACACTGTATTGAGTCACCATTGTTAAATCTAGTTGTAACCTCACTTGCATCCACTAAGGGTTCAACAATGGACAGGGAGATATATGTTCTCTATGTATGGAGCTTAATTAGTTTTTTTCATATATTTTTATTGTAATTAATAGAAGGGTTACATGATATTTGCCAGATAGATGGTGCATTAATTCCCATACATTGATACCCTTACACGTGACTTGGTTCCCATTTCCCTTCCCCCCACCCCCACCCCTCATCTTGTTTTCCCCCGTTCCCTATCCAATTTCAAATAACCAAATACAAATATATCCGATATATCAGGTAACAAAGTGAGATACTGTAACAATATGAGATAACCAAGGGACAGCAAAAGAGATGTGAGATAACGTAGTACCTTAAGAACAACAATCATTCATTATATGGCTTATGTTTCTATATCCTAGAGATCCTTTCATTCAGCGTCCTACTATATGGCCTTTTGTATTAATGGTTTGCTCTATTGCAAATCTCTGCTAGGAGAGCACAAGGTTTCTACTGATTATGACAAATGTGGGAAACCATTGAGCCTAAGTCCCTTTGAGTCTGGCTTACTTCACTTAATATGATCTTTTCTAAGTCTTTCCATTTCCTAACAAATGGGGCAAATAAAAAAAATCTCACACTGTAGAAAAGATACCTGAAACATTCTTTTCTTTTTAACATGGGATATTTTTTATTGTAATTAGTAAAAGGGTTACATGATATTTGCATTAATTCATATACACTGATACCCTTTCACATGTCTTGGTACCCATTACCCTCCCCCCCCACCCATCTTGGTTTTCCCCCCTTCCCTCTCAAATTTCAAATAACCAAATACAAATAAATTCAATATATCAGATAACAAAGTGAGATACTGTAACAATATGAGATAACCAAGGGACAGCAAAGGAGATGAGAGACAACATAGTACATTAAGGACAACAATCATTCGTTATATGGCTTTTGTTTCAATATCCTGGAGGTCCTTTCAGTTAGCTCCATACTATATGGCCTTATGTATCTAGGTTTTGCTCTATTGCAAATCTCTGCTAGTAGAACCCAAGGTTTCTACTGATTATGATGAATGAGGGAAACCATTGAGCCTAAGTTCCTTTGAGTCTGGCTTTCTTCACTTAATATGATTTTTTCTAAGTCTTTCCATTTCCTAACAAATGGGGCAAATAAAAAAAATCTCACACTGTAGAAAAGATACCTGAAACCTTCTTGAAGGCAATTTGTTAATGTTCCATGAGAAACCTTAGCAATATAAATTAGTCTGCTATTAGACCATATTAAGTTCATAATTGTGAGAGAGTAGAGGTGAGAAGAGAAGAGAGGCAATAGTTGAGAGGGAGGGTAGCTACTAGACAGCAAGGTGAAGATTGATTCTGGTTGTTTTGATTACTACTAACTGTGATTACATGGTATGTGCCAAGCATTTTCTTTATTTGGATGTATGATAAAATTCTTGTAACCAACACAAGCCATGTTATAAGTACCATCATTCACATTTTACAAGTGAGAAAATTGGAATAAGCCGAAGAAAGTGATTTTTGTAAGTCATCCAGACAGTAAGTTGGTTTCATAGGGTTTAATCAGAAGCTCTTAACCCTAGATATACAACAAAATCAGTTATTGTCCCTTAAAAATACAGATACTAAACTCTAGGCCTCTGGATTTCAAAAGAATAGAATGGGACAGCCTTAGCATTGTTTTCCAACTCTACTAAGGACTCTTTAAGAACAAGCAATGTTGAAAACCCTTGGTTTAGAGTTGTTCCACGTCAGAGGTGAAAATATTTGCTCTTTTCCTAAGCACCAGTGGCTTATTTCAGCAGTCCTAGCTATCCAGGGATCTGAGATAGCCAGGCAGAAAAGTCCATGAGACTCTTCTCTCCAATGAACCAGCAAAGAGCCAGAAGTAGAGCTGTGACTCATAAGGTAGAACTCCTCCCACTGTGAATGAAAAAGCCAAGCAAGAATGAGAGACTCCAAATTCATGTCTCGGTACCCATAGAAAAGTATGAACAACTCAGGCTGGGAGTTTGGCCTAGTGGTACAGTGCTTGTCTAGCATGCACAAAGACCTGGGTTCAATTCCTCCATACCATATACATAGAAAAAACCCAAACTGGTGCTATGGCTCAAGTAGTAGTGTGCTAGCATTGAGAAAGTCCAAGGACCGTGCTCAAGCCCTGAGTTCAAGTCCCAAGACTGGCAAAAAATATGAATGCTCTTATAAGATTGATTCATTCCACAATTATTTGCTGAGCATCCTCTATATTCAAAAGTACTCCAATAGTGTTGGGAATGTATACAGCAATAAATAAAAATCATGAGGTTCTGCCCTTATAAGGCTGACACTCCAGTAGGGAAATGGGTAATAAATGAATAAACATACTTATAATGACAAATTGGAAATAAGTATTTCAAAGAAAACCAAATTTGACAACAGGGAATACTGACAGAAGAGGCTTGAGTTACGGAGGAGCTATTAAGTTGAAAACTAAAGAGTCAGAACAAGTATTTCACAAGTCTCCAAGTTAGGCGTAAATTATTACAAAAGTAATCCTCAAAGCCATTCTTACACCATAGCTAAATGAATGGTTACATAAAAAAATGTCCAAAACTTTGTATATTTTTGACAAAGGATAGTACTCCTCCTATAAATTATTATTGTTTACAATACAAATATTGATCTAAACATGATAAAAGATAAATGGAAAGAATGAGTTTTGATTAGTGTGGGGGAAGTAATTACTGTTGGGTCTTTGAGGTAATAAGTTTCCCATGGGGTTGTTTTTTCCTTGGAGATTTGAATAAGATGAATTAAGAACTGCTGTGGAGTCAGGGAAGCATGATCTGGCCAATTATGTGTGAAAATACCCATGAAGAGCGGTCAATAAAAGACAAAAATGATCATGGCATTAGTGCTTTGGGGTCAGGATCTTGTGCCAACTAGGAGAAAGATGAGAAAATTAAAAATCTATGTTGCCTCTGTCAGAAGGAACCAGCCCAACTCCTTCAACCTCCAGGGTGCTGCCATTTTGTTTTGCAAGGGATGGCCTAACAGATGAAAAATTACAAATGTTTGCAATAATAACAATGGAAGGAAAACAAGCCTGTTTAGAGCCTGAGTTTGACAGAAGGAGGGAGGGAGAGAGGGAGATGGGAGAATAAACCAGTAAGAGCTAACTTGAAGCAGACTCAATGCTTTAAATAACTGCATGGAACCCTGAAGCTCATAAATTTCCCTTCATGTGCCTAGGATGGCAGGGAATTGCAGATTTATGAGCTTCATGATGGAAATCTGTAACAGAATCTTTGACATTGGACTGTTTGCTTGACATTAATGAAAATAATGCAAAGGAATCATCTGCTACTTTTCAATCCTTGCTCTCAGCCCTTATCTCATCCAAAGTGCTTATTTTGACCTCACAACACTCTTCTGAAGTAGTGCTTTTATATAATACAAAGTACCTTGTAAATAGCTGCAATACAAAGTCAGCTAGCCCTGAAAGTGATTGGTGTCAGCTTACTAGTCTTCTGTAGTTCTGAAGGAAAGATTGCTCTTCAAAACCAGCAAATGCTGACATATGGAAAACCAAGGTTTTACACCCCTAAGAGAATCTTCCTGTACCAGGTGCAGACCTGAAATACCAGCTATCAAAGAAGCTGAGGTTAGGAGGCCACGTTGGGCAATTTGAAATAAGACCTTGTCTTCAAAACAGAAAGAAGAGGAGGAGGAGGAGGAAGAGGAGGAGGAGGGAGAGGAGGAGGTGAAGGAGGAGCAGGAGGAGGAAGAGGAGGCGGAGCAGGAGGAGGAGGAGGAGCAGGAGGAGCAGGAGGAGCAGGAGGAGGAGGAGCAGGAGGAGGAGGAAGAGGAGGTGAAGGAGAGGAAGAGGAGGAAGAGGAGAAGGAGGAGGAGGAGGAGGAGGAGGAGGAGGAGGAGGAAAAGGAGGAGGAAGAAGAGAAGGAGGTAGATAAGAAAGACATTCTATATTTTACATTTTCATTATGACTGACGTAAGAAAGATAAGTCTTGATTCTTAGTCAGAGTTGTCAGTGAACTACTTACTGTGTGAATTTAGACACATCATTGAAAACATCGTCGGACCTTAGTTATTACACCTAAAAAGTAGAATTGCTTCAGTGGACAGTCAAATGAAAGATATTGTAAATGTTTCTAAAGAATAAAACTGTACAAGAAAATATTATTTGTAATAAATTTTTGTTGTGTTTTGGTCACAGTTGCTTAAAAACATCAAGAGAATAATTACTAAGCATCAATGCCTAGAAAAAGGCAGAAAAGAAACCGTGGCTTTCTCTTTCCCAGTGTAGTCTATATTCTATTCTCTCCAATTCATTCCAGAAGCAAATGTATCATTAGTACTCAGTTCAAAGCCTACTTGTCCCTATCATCAAACACAAAATAGTAACTAGTTTGTTGAGTGCCAAGCACTTGACCTTCATTGGTTCATTTTTGTCCTCACAACAATTTTAGGTGAGTCTTATATTAACCTCACCAGCAAAGAAATGAGGAAAAAGAGAGGCAAAATAACTTGTACAAGAACACAGCTAGGCAACAACAAAAGCAATATTTAAAACTGAGATGTGTAATTGTAAAATCTGTTTTCTTCTGACATGGGCTTGTCCTATGACTTTAGGGGTTTTATTTGATGTTTCCCTTTGTGCTGGGGTTTGAGCTAAGGGCCTGGACGTATTTTTGCTCAATCCTAGTGCAGTAACATTGGAGTCACAGGTGTACTTTGGTTTGTTTTTTATGAGTAGTTTATTATAAGTGAGTAGTCACACAGACTTTCAGGTCTGGGCTGGCTTTGAACTACAATCCTCAGATCTCAGTTTACTGAGTAGCTAGAATATTGACTTGAGCCACTTGCACTTGGTAGTTACATACATACATACATTTATTTATATATATGTTTATTATTTTTGCCAGTTCCGGAACTTGAACACAGGGTCTGGGCACTGTTCCTGAACTTCTTTTGCTCAAGACTAGTACTCTACCACTTGAGCCACAGCGCTACTTCCAGCTTTTTCTCTTTATGTGATACTAAGGAATCAAGCCTCATGCATGCTAGGCAAGGACTCTACCACTATACCATATTCCAAGAACCTTATTTAATTTTTAAATATAAAAAACATGCAATTTTCCACCTATTTTATCACTCAGAATATAGAGGCCACATTTAATGTAAATATATATTGGATCATTCTTATTCTTGTTGGTCCTTAAAATATCACAGAGATGAAGAAATGAGATTTCTTCAGCCAAATGTCCCATCACACAGACGGACATGAATATGCCAATTTCAATAAAATATGCTCACTTTACCTAAAGGTAAAATGAGAAAAAAAGATATCAAAAGAAAACTAGCTAAAGTTTAAAAAAGCTACAAATCTTTAAATATATAATTCTCCTGTTCTCATACAAGAGTGGAGATGAGGCTTCAATATTAATTTTTTTACACTTTCTTGGTAGATTTTGTGCATAGGATGCATTCTTAGCAGAGAAGGCAAGGTCACTCTTAATTCTGCTGGAATTCATACCTGACAAAGTGGCAAATGCAGCTAAAATATTCAACACCACTAGATTCATACAATGCCTCTTTCAATCATACATGACTTTAAAACATCTCCCTTAAAATGATAAACATATCTAAAATAAATTTGAGCTAGCTGCTGGTGGCTCATGCCTATAATCCTAGCTACTCAGCAAGATCTGCAAGAATTTTATCTCAAGGCCGGGAGTTTCGCCTAGTGGTAGAGTGCTTGCCTAGAGTGCACGAATACCTGGGTTCGATTCCTCGAAGTGGTGCTGAGGCTCAAGTGGTAGAGCTCTAGCCTTGAGAAAGTCCAAGGACAGTGCTCAGGCCCTGAGTCCAAGCCCAAGACTGGCAAAAAAAAGAATCTTATCTCCATTTAACCAGCAATAAGGAGCTATCTTTGAGCAGAAATGTTCAGGGACAGAGCCTAGGCCTCAAGTTTAAGCCTCAGTAGTGCACCAAATACAAATAAAAAAAGAAAAAAAATTCTGAAAATTTGGGTAAGGAAAAAGTGGGAATTGGAGGCCAAGATGTTCCATTGATCGGGCTGAAAGGAATTAACTCTAGATTGTCATTGAAATACACACACACACACACACACACACACACACACACACGCACACGCACACACGCACACACGAAAATAAATAGAGTACTAGAAAAGACAGCTATAATTATAAAATACAAATGTATATATTTCCTCCTCCTTGCTTCTCAAGTTATTTAGGAAACAGTTATATAAACTATTCATATATAAATATACATGTATACATACAACGTATTGTTTGATTTATAACATGTAGGGTTCTAATATATTTGCTCATTGTACCACAAAAGAGACAAGTGATAGAGAATCAGGATTGAACACAAAAGCAAAGTGAGAATGTGAGGCCCTGAGTCTGAGCCCTAGTACTGCACAAAACAAGTCTTTCAAAACTTCCAATTGAATCATAAAAAGACAACCTAATTGGAAGTCAAACAACTCACAAATTCCTAAGAATGTGATCATCAACATTACCCCAGAAGGAATTAGAAATCGAAAGCACAATGAACCCTCAGTTCACATCAACTAAGGTACCAATTATTAAACACTAAAAATGTTGAGGATGTGGAGAAACTGAAACTCTCATATACTGTTTTTGGGAAGGTACATAGTTGAACTGCCTTGGAAATGTCAGGCAGCTCTTCAAGAGATAAAGCATTATCTTACCAGTGACCAAGCATTCTTCTCCTAGAAATATACCGAAGAGAAATAGAAACAGGTGTTCACACAAAATCTTGCCTGGAAATGTTCACAGCAGCATTCTTTATAATAGCAAAAATTGCAAACAATCCAATGTCACCAACTGATGAACAGAAAATCAGATGTGTTTCATTCATATAATGGAATAGTATTCAGCTCTGAAGAAGAAGTAACTCATTAATACTTGCTATCAGTTGGATGGATTTTGAGAACATTATATTAAATGAAATAAGCTAGATAACCTCTTGCATTATTATTTATAAGAAATGTACAGAACAGGAAGATAAGTCAAGACAATATGAAGATGAATGATTACCTAGGGGTGGAGGAATTGGAGCAAGGGGGAAGGACATGGAGTATCTGCTAATGGGTAAAAGGTTTCTTCTCTGGGGTGATAAAAATGTTCTCCATTTGACTTTGGTAATGGTTCTCTATTAATATATAAAAGAAACACGGCATAGTGCATTTAAAATGGGTTAGCTTTATGGTATGCAAATTTTCTACCAATTAAACTATAAAAACCGCAATATGCGTCATATGAAAATGATCACTTATATTTACCCCAAGAGAAAAAGAAAATAGCAAAGAAAATAAGAGCTTATACACTCAGGATGATCAGGAAGAAATCAGTACAGAGGAAGAATGGTCGCTTCCACCATCAGCCTACTTCCTTTGACACATTTGCATCTTCAGCTTTCAGCACATCAGCTCCAAAGACCAAACTCTAGAAAATAAAATCTCTCCTGCTTGGAGAAATCTAACCACAAGACCACTGAAGCTGAAACAAGGTGTTTTTTCATGGAAAAGTACAAAAAAAGGAGAATTATTTCCCAGTCTCTTTTGTTTCCCTTTCTATGGTTTTCTTAACAAAGGAAATTTTCTCTGGCAGTGGTGGCTCACGCATGTCACCCTAGCTACTCAGGAGGCTGAGATCTGAGGATCAAGGTTCAAAGCCAGCCCAGGCACAATAGGACCTGAGACACTTATCTCCAATTAACCTATAGAAAATGAGAAGCGACGTTTGGCTAAAGGATAGGGCAGTAGCTTTGAGCTGAAGAGCCCAGGGACAATGCCAAGACCCTGGGGTAGAGTGGTAGCCCTGAACTGAAGAGCTCAGGGACAGAGCCTAGGCCCAGAATTCAAGCCCCACTACCAACAAAAAATCCCCGGATCATGCCAAATTACAAATTCTAATTGACAGCTAGAAGATGGGGCATAGTCATCTTCTCCACTGTGTTTTGTTTGTTCAATGTGTGCTGGTACTGGGTTGAAATCAGGGCCTCGGCACTCTCCTTAAGACTTTTCACCCAAGGCTGGTGCTATACAACTTGAGTCCACAGTTCCACTTCTGGTATTTTGCTAGTTAATTGGAGATAAGTGTCTCTCCCTAGGAAAATGAAAATCTGGAGCCTGAAAATCAAATCCCAGTCTTATTGGAGAGTATAGAATGTCCATTCATATGCTAGCTTTCACTTCATTCTTTACCGGCACAGCCATCTCTTCCATTTCTTCAGGGATGAAGAGTACTTTATTGACTCCCTAGCAGTACACTGACAAATTTCTTCCAGTGTAATATACATGAAACACCATAGGTTCTCTAGATACTTTGTGTTTTGTTGATTGCTTTTTACCATCTTTTTATTGACAAGATTTTTCTCTTCCTTTGCTTTGCTTATCCTATACAAATACCAATAAAACACTGTGGTTAGAAACACAACCCATCCCAAAGAGACATCTCAAATGTGAGAAGCAGAGGAAAGAATATATGAAGTTATTAGCAAGCTAAGATCTTGGCAATTATAGTTTTGAGATGTTTTCCAATTTGACTTACAGGGAAGGGAAAGGTGAGTTGT
Organism: Megascapheus bottae; assembly: GCF_031878675.1. Lineage (NCBI taxonomy): Eukaryota > Metazoa > Chordata > Mammalia > Rodentia > Geomyidae > Megascapheus > Megascapheus bottae. Next base: position 43,843,218 of record NC_143547.1, read on the forward strand.
TCTTTCAGATTAATTTTACAGCCATTAGCAGTGTCTCTGTATAGCACTTAAGGTCTGAGCCTTTCAAAGTTCTTAATGCCCTGCTTTATTATCAGGCTGCCACAAGCTCTACTGTGAGCATGAAGGTATAGCATGGTGGCAAAATACTTACCTAGTAGGCATGTGATGCTGAGTTTGGTCCCAAACAAACAGAAAGAAAACAGCAAGGCAAACAAATCAATAAATAAACAACAAAAAGAAAACCCACCACTACTTCCCATATTTATATTAATACTATTGAATTGTGTTAACCCATGAAGTTTGAGTTATCTGACAATTGTGTCAGACAATTCCAATTGGTAAAGTTTTCACTACATCTGGACCTAAACTACCTATAATTATTTCTGCACCCTCTCCATGTTTTACAATAGAAAACTCCCTGAGCTCTACAACTGTGAGGGCAAAAATGCACATACCAACAAGCCATGATAGTTAAGGATTTCTAATGGTGTTGGGGTTTCTTTCAAGGTTTCAATGAACAAATAGCCCAGCTTCATTTTCTCATTATCTCACCTTTTAAAAGATAAATTACACATAGGTTTTCACTATCTCCATCTTATCTATCTTCAGTCACAAGCCACTAGTTTCTTTATCCAACTTATAAAATCTATTAATTCTTGGCCTAATCCTCACACCTTCATCAGACCTACCTTTCACTTCGTACTTTGACAGCACTTGAAAGCAGGCTCAGCTACCATAAGAACCACAGGAATGCAAACCACAGAGATCCTATGTGCTATCCATAATTTTTTTTCCCTTTATCTTTCCTAATGCCACTAGTCAGAAGTTGCCATACCTATATGAAGGATAAGCCTCTTCTTTTACTTGGATTAATCATACAGTTTCTCTAGAATTTGCCTTTCTTTTTGTATGAGAGGAATACAGCTTGAACTCAGGACCCCGAGGCTTTCCTTTTGCGTTGTAGCTCAATGCTGGTCCTCTACCACTTGAGTTACACCCGCACATCTGACTTTTTGCTGGCTTCCCTTTGCAGATACGAGCCTCAGAAACTTTCTTGTATGGATTTGCTTCAGTACATGATCCTTTAAGTCTCAGCCTCCTTAGTAGGTAGGATTACAGGCATGAACCACAGATATCCAGCTCAAATTTGCCTTCTAAAGGCTAATGAACAATCAGTAAGAATCACACCATTTAGCTCAAGTATATTCAATACTATTGCCAGGGTTCTGCGGATGTCAGACTAGACTTAGGGTGCAAAGCTACTCAATGAAATCTGAGAGGCAACCAAGTGAGACACGACGGTATTCCTAGGATCCACAGCTGAGTGACATAAATGTCTTCAACAAGTTAAGGAGCAGACCTGAGCCAAAATTCAGAGCACAGAGCACGTGCATGTTTAAACTAGCCCAGTAAGACACTAGGACACTTGAGTCGACTTCCATTTTGACAATGGGCGTTTTCAGGATTCATCTTATGGGAAACTATATAAATACCTTTGTTGTTTGAAAGGGTGGGTGGAGAAGGGGAACGAAAGCCAAATCCAACTCTAACAAAAAAAAAAAGCTGGAACTCATCACCTTCTTGAAGACATGTCAGAAGGAAATATACTTACTTAATCATTAGACTTTTGTCATACTACCCTGCATGGGTGGGGTCCCATTGGTTTCTGTAGGTGCAAACACTTATGGAAAGGCAACACATCCTCATGTGCTGGAAAATGCCTTAAAGCTCCTCAACTCTTGCCTTGCTTGTACACATTCTTGTCTTATATATGGAGAAAAACTAGAAGCAAAGAATATAAGGAGATTTGGGATAGGTTGAAGATCCACAGCTATGTTAACTATTCATGAAGTAACTACTGGAAGGGTGGTGAAATATACTTTTAAAAATTAGTTGAACATTTATTTTAATTGCCAGAAATTATCATTTTTTATTTTTTTAATTTTTATTTAAAAACACTTTATTTTTTTAAATTTTACAATAATCACAATAAAGTCATACATTCTACAATTTCAAACATGATAAGTACTCTAATAATACATATCTGTGTGACCTGGGATACTCCCTTTCCCACTGTGAGCCCCAAAGGCTCCTATATATCACTAGAGGAGTTGACATCATCCTCAACTGTAAGTGAAAGGGGCTTAGAGCAGAAGCCTCAGTCCATCTACCCAGTGAATCTACTTACAGCCTTCTGTTAATCACAACAGGCAACAAAAGTGATGGGAAATCAAAGCTTTGGGTCAGAGGCTCCTGAGAAATGTCACAGATCTTGTACAAGACTTTTAAAAGTCAATCAGAAGCCAGGTGCTGGTGGTTCATGCCTATATACCTAGCTACTCAGGAGGACAAGATCTGAGGATCGTATTTTGAAGTAGCTCATGCCTATAAACTTAGCTGCTTAGGATGATGAGATCTAAAGATGCTAGTTCAAATGCAGCCTGAGAATAAAAGTCTACGAGTCTCATTTCCAACTAACCAGCAAAAATCCATTACTGAAGCTCTGGTTCAAGTGGCACAATACCAGCTTTGAGAGTAATAAAGCTACCTGACATTTTAAGGCCTTGAGCTCAAGCCCCAGTACTGGCACAAAAAATACAGAAATAAATTTTTGCATAGCCTTTTAGGTAATACCTCAGAAAATCATTCTATTTGGGCCAAATTTGCCATTCCCCAATTCAGAAAAATTACAGGGACTTTTAGAAGAAATATGACAGCTGGCTTCTATGTCAGAACACAATAATTACCATTCCAGGGAAGAACTGCTCCTTTCATTTTACTCCTTTCCATCTCAAAGCCAAATTATCTAAGGCTAAACATTTTCTAAGTACTTTATTTTAAGTATTGAAGTCCAATTTGTTTTCTTTCCCTTCACTTGAGCATTGCTAACGGTCCTCTGAAAGTGTAGAAAGTTGGTCTGAATGGCCTTTCTATTTCTCAGTTGTAGAATGATTTGTCACAGGTAGTAGACTAAGGAGACTTGCATATACTCATAAAGCAAATGTCTTTAGGGAGACAAATATATACTAGATTCAAATCTTCACTTGATCATACTCCAGAGACAGGGGCCTCAACGAGTTAATTAATGCCTCTAAGACTTCCTTTAATATTGAGGCTAAAGAGGGCTGCCGATGTAATAGAGTTGTTGGGAGAATCAAAATATCAGAGAATTTTTGAAAGAACATAAATAGCTGAGCAATTTAAAAAAGTTGAGGGTGGTCTTAGAAAGCACTTATTGTATAATTGAACAAGTTTTAGAATGCTGATTTGGGTATTTAGCTATTTTTGATTAGGATATTGAGCTAGACAAATACATGGCAATTTCCTAGCTAAAAAGTAATGTGTATAATAGACTGGGTTACTTTCATTTCATGAGACTCAAGGCTTACAGGATAGGATAATTATGTAGTTTTTAGACTTGTGTGAAATACCACTAAAACAGAACACACACACACACACACACACACACACACACACGAGCTGATGAAACTCATGATAAACTGCGAAATCTGTGTTTTCTTTTGGTATACTTGTATTTTTTAATCTAACATTCTATCCATAAATAGGGCATAATAGGTATTAAAAATACCGTAAAAATGTGTTATGTGTGCATGCTGGTACTGAGGTTTGCACTCAGGACCTCACACTCCTCCATATTTTTTTTCCACTCAAGGTTGGTGCTTTATCATTTGAGCTATACCTCTGCTACCTGCTTTTTCTGGTTAAGTGGAGATTCATTTGTGTTGGCTGGCTTTGAACCACAATCATCAGCTCTCAGCCTCCTGAATAGCTAGGATTTCAGGTATTAACCATTGGCTCTTACCAAAAATATGATGATTTTGCATAAGTATTTAAAAAATAGAGTCAATACATACCTGAGGTCAGAATACTGCTTACATATGCTAAGCATTATTTCTTTTTACCAGAGATATATGAACACACACACACACACACACACACACACACACACACACAACTTCAGAAAAATTTTAACTACTGTGCAATTCAATACTCACTATTTCTTCCTTAAGAAAACAGAAAGGCCAAGGCCTGCTGCAAGAGACAATCTTAGAATACTATGTAGGTTAATTAAATATATTTTGCATCATGAAAAATATACCCTTCTATTATTTTTTTTACATTTTCTAAGTGAGATCTTTGGTATATGCAAGTACTTGTAGTGCCTGAGACAAATTTTGTTATTACCATCTACAAATAAAGAAATTATCTTTGAAGATATCATTGTCTCATTGGAAAACAGTACCATAGACTCATCTGTATTTAAACCAGCATAACAAAATACTCAACTAGCAGAGTTATGAAATATGATAGATCCCTCATTTCTAAATTATAAAATATTATTCATTCCTCACCTCTACTCCTCCTGGCTTTGTTATTTGCATTATTTAACACTCAATAGTTTGAACCAAGCTAAAAAAGCCTACTATAAAAAGATATGAGTTTTGGGCCGGGAGTTTGGCCTAGTGGTAAAGTGCTTGCCTAGCATGCATGAAGACCTGGATTCGATTCCTTGGTACCACATACTTAGAAAAATCCAGAAGTGGTGCTGAGGCTCAAGTGGTAGAGTTCTAGCCTTGAGAAAAATCCAAGGACAGTTCTCAGGCCCTGAGCTTAAGCCCAGGACTGGCAAAAAAAATATGAGTTTGGTGTCTGACAATTATAAGTAAATAGTATATCTAATAATAATTTTATATGCTCAATTTTGAATATTTTAAATATCCTTAGATAATCTTATAGGAGGATCAAAGTACTCTTGAAATAACTGTTGTCTTTATTACACATAAAGCAATTTATTTCTAGATAGATGGTTCCTTAGTGATATAATAATTTCTTACACTTTGATGACTTAGATATTTCCACTGATCCTAATCTTCATTCATGACCACGTTACTCAGCATTGCCAAGGTAAATTGTGTTCAGAAGAATTCTATGGATAGCTAAATGAAGAATTATGACTGCCCCTTCAAAAGAGCATAGATACCCTGTCAAAGGTACAGAACTGGCAAAAGGGACCCCTGCCACATCAGTGGTTCAGTCTGTATGAAAGTTCAAGTGACATATAACAATTTCATCTCATTATCTTACAAAGTAATAAATATGATGAATGGTGAGCCATATATTGAAATTTCCTTCTTGCAATGGCAAAAAATAAACTTTATGTTCACAAGGTAACTTTTCACAAAAAAGATGGGGGAGCTTTGTCATCCTCTTCCTTATTGCCTTTCCTCACCACCTTCCTTAGACACAGGAGCCTAAACTAAGAAAAGGTGGGACTCTGTTAAAGATGGGCCTCTTCTTTACATAACCCTCATCTTTCCATTGCCTGTGAATGCCATAATGGGCCCCTGGCTAATTTCACACAGATAAGGAATATGACTATCTCTCTGTCATATTTCATTTATGTCTTTACTCTGTGTCTGTATTGAGTGTGCTAAGTCAACCTCCAAATCTCTTAAGAGACAATCTGTAGTGACTGTTCAAAGCCATCCAAACAAACACAGTCAGAAATACACTTTCTGGCCAGGCACACTGATTTACGCCTGTAATCATAGCTACTAAGGAGTCTGAGGATCAAAGCCAGCCTGGGCAGTAAAGTCCGTGAGACTTTTATCTCCAATTAACCACCAGAAAACTGACAAAAAAAGAAATACAACACTTTCTAACCCAGTAAATAAAGAACCCAAATAAATCTTCACAGTACAAATGAATATTTTCTTTGCCATCATTATGATGAATGTTTGTAAAGGCATATTTTATCTATCCAGGAACATTTACTGACATTTATTTATCAATTCATATTACAATAACTGACTTAGTGACATTAACACGAAAACACATGATCTATATCCACCCAATTCCCAATAATTTCCCACATGTTAACGAATATTTATGTGCATCTTTCTACTAATACACTCTATTACCATGGTAGCTAACAAACCAGATAATCAAGAAGGTGAAAAATAATCTAGTATTTGCCTCTGAAAGAAGATAACTTGCTTAGGAGACAAAAAAGAGGTACAGACATTGAGCCAACAATCCAGAAAGCAGAAAAATTTGACACACAGACACAGATTCATGGAAATAATCTTGTCACAGAAACAAAGACTTGTGAAGGAACACAGAGACAATCAGATGAGCACAGACTACACACTCAGAGAGACACAAAACTGATTATAAAACAGAGACAATTCTACTTTGCCAAGTCAAACTAAAGAAGGAACATACATTGTTAACCAAAAAGGTGAAGAGGTCAACTATAATTGATATATAGAAAACATAAATGAGCTCCAAACTTCAGGAGTTCAGAATAGCAAGACAGAGATGCATGCCTAGAGAAACATGACAAAATTAATACACAGAGAAATGCCGACGTGGAAACATAGAAGGGCTACTACCTTTCAAAAACAGTTGCCCAAACAGGCTTGTACAGACATACAAATGAAGACCACACAGACCCGATAAAAATCCAAACATAAGCAACAGGAAATATCTATATTTTCAGACACAGTGGTAACAACCATATATAACAATCATATATCTAACAATCATATATCTAACAACCATATATATAACATACATCTAACAACAATATATCTGAAATGAGTCAAATATTTGAAGAAAGCATAGAGATACATGATCATAAAAAGTGGTCAAGGGGCAGAACATGGTGACTTAGCATGACACATGATTATATAAAGATATTGATTCCAAAGAAAAGTTCCCACTAGCACAGTACACAGAATAAATATTTCTAGAGCTTTGTGTCACAACTGCTCACAATAACAGACGTATTCTTCTATATAATCATATATAAATAGCCAGGAGAAATGTGTGTGTGTATGTGTGTGTGTGTGTGTGTGCGCGCGCGTGTGTGTACGCGTGACTGTTCCCTGAACACAAAGGCTGCAACAGGGAACACACTAGGTAAAACTGCTTATACTCTCTAGAGATTCTACCAACAGGCCAATATGCATGAAAAAGAGAACTTTGGCCAAGGTAAAATGTTTTTCATGCAAAAAATAATTAATTACTCATTCCTCCCCCCTTTCACAATCACTGCAAAGCTATCTGCCCCAATTGACTGCATGCTAAAACAGTTTACCAAACTAATCTAGTTGCCTAACATCATGCTAGGGTTACAGCCTACAAACTGAAGTCCAAATCTTACAACACTCACTACCTTAGAAACATAATTCTAAATTTTCAAAGCTGACAAACCTCCAACCTGCAAGACTAAAGTCTCATAAGACAAACTGACAGAGTGTCCAGAGCATTTTGCGTAACTTTCCCTAATGTCCTGTACAAAACAAGTCTCTAGCAGTGTGGGGTAGACTTTGGAATAGGCAGGAAGAGGGAGAAGTGCTCAATAGCCCCTCAGCTCTCAGCACCTGCAAGATAAATCAGAGCTGATTAAACAGATTTGGGGAGTCTGGAGTTTGGCCTAGTGGTAGAGTCCTTGCTTCCCCTGCACCAAGACCAGGGTTCCATTCCTCAGTATTACATATATAGAGAAAAGCAGGAAGTGGTGCTGTGGCTCAAGTGGTAGAACTCTAGCCTTGAGAAAAGCCCAAGGACAGTGTTCAGGCCCTGAGTTCAAGCCCCAGGACTGGCAAAAAAACAGATTTGGGATATTCGGTCCCCAGTTTATAGTAGGGACAGTCAAAATCATTGAGGTCAAAAACTGCCTGAGCTAGAAAGGGCATGTGGAACTGACCTGACAACGGAAACCATTATTTTCCAATCTGCTTGTGCCAGAAATGTTCTTTGAAAACTTGGCCACTCTTCTTTCCAGTGTGGGTTTCAGTTGCTCAATTCATACAAAAGAGACTGACGTTTAGACACCAATCATTTCTAATTCTTTGGTCTGATCATCTCAGATTCTTTGGTTTAAGCTTGCCCTCTCTAGAGGCACAGTTAGCTCATGCAAAGGGAAAGAAAGAGCAATAATGCTTCACAGCAAATGCCTGTTACATACAAAGAAGGGTGAAAGGAAATGAAAGATACTGATATGCATACCTGAAACAAGCTTCAACTTTCATTTGGTTAAATAGGAGGGGCTTATGGGGCTATAAAGGGTGGAGAGAGTGGGAGGGAAACTCGAAAGACTTGAAGGTGCTGCTTTGCTTGCTATCTGCCCACTTTTCCTTTCACTCCTCCTCAATGAATCAAGAGTCCACTGTCCTCGTCCCACAGTGAACTACAATTACAAAGCAGCAAAGACCTCCTTTTAAATCAAGCATGCTCAGAATATTAGAGAAAAAAATAGGACAAGGTTTCATAACTCAAATATGACATTAGTTTGTAATAATAACAACAGCTGTACTTCAAATCTACAAGTTCTCTCCAAGTTCACAAAACACATTTCAAAGCCAAGTGCTGGTGGCTAGTCAGAAGGCTGAGATTTGAGGACTTGCCAGGACAAGCCAACCTGGGCAGCGAAGTCCATGGAACTATTATTTCCATTTAACGTGCTGGGAGTGTGGCACAAGTGGTATAGCAGCAGCCTTGAGAGAAAGAGCCAATTGAGATCAAGACTCAGAGTTCAAGCCCCCAGTATAGAAACACACACACACACACACACACACACACACACACACACACACACACACACACTTCACCTTTATTTTTCATATATAAAACAAAATTTTACCTCAATCTGCAAATGAGGAACCAGATAGATAGTAAGCCACAAAGTATGTACATGAAAAGCTGGTTATGTGATTTCTCTCATTTGTAAGAACTAGAACATGTCCAAGATATTCTTAACAGGAGATCCCGATAACCCATTAGTGCATTAGACCATATATAATGTAGTGTAACAACATGAACTTCAACATATGGAAAGATGAGGTTCTTACTATGCCTATATGTAGTTTTTTCTTTATGTTTTTGCTTCGCTTAGTTTTCTGTACTTTGTGTCTTGTATATAAGATTGACAGGTGGAAGGGAAAGGGAATCACAAAAACAGCAGGAAAAGGGATGAACCAAAGCAAGACTGATACTCACTTGACTCTATGTTGATATGAACCTCACAGCTTGGGGGGAGAGTAGGGAGGGATAGGCAGGAGAAAATGAGGGATGGATTAACAATGAACAAAAACAAGTATACTCATTCCCTTAACTATATAACTGTAAACCCCCTTCCCATCACCTTTTCAATAAAAATTATAATTAAAAAGAAAAGGGTAAGGTCCACTTTTCTTACAAGGAACCCAGCCTTCTCTAGCCCTGATTTCCTGGTATCCATTTAATTTCTTTTCCTACTTCACTCAGGATGAGCTACGTGCTATGAAGAGCTCATATCTAGCTCCCATCTCTATCTTTGCACAAAGACTAGGGAAGCAGGAGGAGGAGTGGCACTTGGCTGAAGGGTTCTTGGAAAGGAAGAGAAGGAAGTGATTCTCCATCATCCCCATTACTTCTAGTCCTCAGGGAACATTGTGGGTAAATTTATGAAGCTGAAGAAATAAAAACGAGATGACAAGTTGCCCAGGAAATTCACATCCCAAACTCATTTTTCCTGAATTAGCTGTGACTTTGATTTTCCATTTTACAGTTAACCAAGGCACTTAAGTGCCTGGATTAAGACTCTGGGCCACAGTACCCAAGAAGGCTGTAAAACGTTTTTCAGAGGATTATTAAGAACATTCTAGAAAAGAGTTATGTTGAAGGAAGGCAAGAGGCTTTGGCTAATGGAGGGTAGATTTAATGGCCTCTATGAAAAATAAAACTAAAGTGGTTCCGAATAGTGAAAACAGCATCGAGGCCAGAGGGCAAAAATTGAAAACTCAAAATTTAAATCCCAAATCCACCAATGTAATCATTGTGTGACTCTGAATAAGTCATTGACCTCTGTGAAGTTCAGTCCCCAATCCATAAACTGGAAATAATAAAGGACACTTAGGATTCAAGAACGGATTAAACAAGAAAAAATCAAAAGCAAATATCTAGTAGCACCTAGTACTGAAGAGGTAAATATAATCTGCAATCAGAAAGAGTTTACCAAATGTTTTGAAAGGTCCTCAAATATCAGAGTTGTAAACAGAAATTAGTTGCTCCAAATCTGCTGAGCATTTATGTGGAAAAAATCTTAGTTCATATGCCATATATATGGATTTGAACTCACCAAGACTCTCTAGGTTACTCATAGTTTTTCTCTAGCAATCTCCTATTTTCCACCCAGATTCTCACACATACAAGATTCATATTCTTTCTTTTCCTCTCTCTCACCCTCTCAACCTCCCTCTCCCTCTCTCCCACTTACTCACACACACAGATGCTGAGATATTTCATGTTTCTGCTTCAGAAGACAAATTAGATTGAAATGTATTTAGGGAAACTGGGAGAAAAACACAGGAATGGATAACAATGTTTAAGAAGTAAAGTACTCACTACCTTACGAATGTAACTATAACCCCTCAATACATCACCCTGACAGTGAAATAAAATTTAAAAAGTGCATTTAATCATCATGTTTCATCTTCATCAGTTCAAAATATAGCTCATACACAGCCATACTTACTAGCTACAAGGAACTAAGTAAAATTTGCTAATGGTATTTTATAAGCAGCTGCTCACATGTCTACTACTGAAATGCCAATCTCCAATGAGATCTCTGAGGGCTGAGATGGTAGTTATTTATTTGCTTTCTATGCCAGGAATCCATCACAATATTCTGTATGAGTTTGGCATTCAATAAATGTATTGATGAATAAAAGAATTAGTGATATGAGTGAGATATTTATTGTTTAGCCATACTAACATTTATGAGAATTAAAAACATTTTCCAACCCAAGCGTAGCGGCTATAATGTCCTTCCAGATATAAGCACTTGGTGGCTCTATAATCTCAACTACTGGGTTGGTAGAAATAAGAAAGCTCGTGGTTCCAAGTCAGCCTGGGCAAAAAGTAACTGAAATTCTTTCCATCTCAATAAATATGCTGGGTAGAACAGGGATAGATCAGAGAATTTCTGTTTGGTTGGCCCTAGTTAAAAAAAATAAAAGGGAATCCTTATTAGAAACAATAACAAAAGCAAAACAAGGCTTGGGAGAGGGGATGGGCTCAAGTGGTAGAATACCTGCCTAGCTAGCTTAAGGCCTTGAATTTAAGTACTAATACTACAGAAAAAAAAAACCACCACAAAAATATTCTGTGAAGGTTAGAATATATCCTTAACCAAAAATTGAGAAGTCTCGAATTACATATATCCTTATTCATTCATTTATTTGGTAACAAGTCTGCAGTTCAATAGGAGGTCATATGCCAAACATGTGTGAAGTCCTGCCTGGGATAGAGCTTGAAATTTCCAATTGATCTCTACTAGAAATGAATGTTCTACTTCTTAGTTGTGCTTTTCATTGCCTAAATTATCTCAAAATGTCCCTTAATTGTCTGATCTCAGTCTCCTCATATATAAACTGGAGATGTTGAATTCTCTTTGTACTTAGCTCCAAATTGTTTTTGCGAAGTAAAAGATACAATGCAAGGGAATATCCAACAACAACTGTCACATGTATTATAATTTATAGTGATTGTAATAATTTAGCCTCAAATATATCCAATAGTCCCACTCCCATTTTCTGGTCCTGCAACTTCATAGTCACCACAGTTGGCTATGATAAAGCTACCCACTGGATCCTCTGAAAATTATCTAATAATTGAATGTAAATTGGGAAGGGAGGCAAATTACTAGATGTCCTTCTCAGTCCAAGCAACTTTTTGCTTACTTGATTTCACTTAACTCTTGGGCATGATTACTTGGATAAACTGGCATTACCATCATTAAAATATATTAATGCCAATCTTTTTCTTTTATCTGAAACCTGGTTTTGGTATTGGGGTTTGAACTCCTGCTTACTTAACACATGTTACCACTTCAGCCACTCCTCCAGCATGTTTTGTAGATTATTTTGGACATGAAGTCTTCCTGACTTGTCTCCAAAAGCTAGCCTCAAACACAGATGCTTGAAATCTCAGCCCCCTAAGTAGCTATGATTACATGAGTGAAACACCAGGGCCCAGCATTAACACGAAACTTGTATTGAAGTCCTCCAAGAAATCATGCTTTCATGGTCCACTCTGACTCCTCTGCTCCAGCAGAAGGAGAAGCTTTGGGAAGGTTTCCACAGCAGGCAGATAGAGCATGGTGAAAGAAGAGTAGGAGGCTGCATCATGCGTAGGAGACAGAGTGATGAACTAGAGATGGGAAAAGTATATGAAGCAACATGCAGTCAATAGCCAAAAATAGCAGATGTCTCAAAAGAGAAAGGAGCTTGAGGTCTATGTAACCCAGTCCAAATTGGCCAGGACCAAGGAGACGATCTGAGCTCTCCTAACTTTCAGGATTATTGGTTCAGAGGATACAAACCATGGACACAAGTGACTCTAAGAACAGCTCAGTGTGTGTCTACAATGAACATGTGCTAACAGTTGCTTTCTATACGAATTAAGCAGTTCAGAAGTGAGGTGGGAGAAAACAGTTAAAGACCTATGAATGTATGAGCGTAATGCATGTGTGTATGTACATCTACACATATTCATATCCATTTTCTGGCACTCATCAAAAGTCTAAGTAGGGCTCGGAGTTTGACCTAGTATTACAGTGCTTACTTATCATGCATAAAAACTTGGGCTCCATTTCTTGGTACCACATACATAGAAAAAGCCTGAGGTGGTTCTGTGGCTCAGGTGGTAGAATATTAATCTTGAGAAACTCCAAGGGCAGTGCTCAGGCCCTGAATTATAAGCCTCAAAACTGGCAAAAACCTGTAAGTAATCAGAAACTGAAAGTGGAAAATGTTCTGAAAATGAATACATCAACCTGACACTTCATATTATCAAATTTTTCTGTTGGTCATGGGGCTTGAACTCACGACCTGGGCATTGTTCCTGGGATCTTTTGCTCAAGGCTAGTGCTCTATCGCACTTTAAGCCACAGTGCCACATTCTGACATGTCATAATATTGTCACTTACCAGTGGCAGGAACATTACAATTCCAGACAGGAGAGCCACTGACAGAATTGCTCCCACTGTTTTGATTATTACTTCTTACAAACTGAAGAGTGTCAATGTGATTGAATAGGAAGTGTTAATAGACGCTTTCTAGGGTTGCACAAGCTAGAATTGGGTCACGTTTTTAGTCCCCATGGGAGAAAGTCAAACTGATTTCATCTCTCAAAGTACTCTCGCACAGACTAGGGTATGGCCTGCAGATCCTTAAATATAACCAGGCAAGTAGATGTTCTGAGCTACAGCTTGCCATAAAAATATTTTTTTTGTTTTCATCCATATGAAGTGTTGAGAGGCAGGACAGCAAGGTCCCTTGTTAGCATGAGGTTCCCATGCAAATTCAGCATTGTTGTGAAACTCACTTCATGTTGAAAGGCATTTTTTGTTCTACTATATGCCATTTTTCCAGCTGTGTAGATCTCAAGGATGAAAAGGGAGATGGTTCCAGGCCATAGAAGGAGTCAAGGAAATTCCAGACCAATGTGTGCACTGGAGTGACTGGTTGAAATATACAGGCCCAGACTGACTAAGGGCTCAGATTTTGCACTGGGTCATTCTGTTCTCTGCAGAGGACCATGACCTTTGGCTAAGAAGTCTCTCTCTCTCTCTCTCTCTCTCTCTCTCTCTCTCTCTCTCTCTCTCTCTCTCTCTCTCTCTCCCTCCCTCCCTCCCTCCCTCCCTCCCTCCCTCCCTCCCTCCCTCCCTCCCTCTCTCTCTCTCTCTCTCTCTCTCTCTCTCTCTCTCTCTCTCTCTCTCTCTCTCTCCCCTCAGATGAACTGATGCTTGCACTTCAAAGCAAATATATAGTACAAAAATTTCAGCTGGACTGAAGGAATTAACTTAATAACTTGCATTTCCAAAGCAAATCAAACTCCCCTGTTATCTGTAATGACCTCATGTTTATACTTCAGCCAATACATGTTGGAAACTGGGAGCTTTGTGGAAGGGAAGGCCAAGCAGACGTAGCCTGGGAAAAGCTCATATACTTCAGCTGGAGTTGTATTCCCAAGCTCTGCTTATCTGATCTAACATCAACAGCAACAACAACAAACAACAACAAGAGAAGGAGGAGAAGGAGAAGAAGGTGAAGAAGGAGGAGGAGAAGGAGGAAATGGAGAGGAGGAGACAGAGGAGAAGGAGGAAAAGGAGAAAGAAGGAGGAGAAGGAGGAGATGGAGAAGGAGGAGACAGAAGAGAAGGAGGAAAAGGAGAAAGAAGGAGAAGAAGGAGGAGGAGAGGAGGAAAGGGGGAGGAAGAGGAGGAGGAGGAGAAGAAGGAGGAGAGAGAAGAAGGAGGAGAAGTTAAAGAAGGAGTAGGAGGAGAAGGAGAGAGGTGAAGAAGGAGCAGAAGAAGGAGAAGGAGAAGGACAAGAAGGAGGAAGAGGAGGAGGAGAAGGAGAATTGGAAGAAGGAGAGGTGGAGGAGGAGGAGGAGGAGGAGAAGGAAGAGGAGGAGGAGGGAGAGGACGAGGAGGAGAAAGCAGCATCAATAATAATGATAATGATGTGAAAGGCACCATTTATTAAGCTTCTACTTTGGGCCACACACTGACTAAATTTCATTCATCACCACAAAAATCCAATGAAGAAAGATTAGCCCCTTGGACAGTTCTTTACTCCCTCTTGTAAAAAGCAAAAGCTCTGGGAGTAATGAAGTTTCTTGAGATCTGACAAGGATGGCATATCCAAAGGCGTGTAAGGGTCAAGTAGTTGACTTCGATGAGTATAACATGTTGGTGCATGGTCAAATAGGAAAGCACAAACTCCATCTAGAAGAGCAACTGCTTTTCAACTCCAGCTGCTCACTGTCAGGCATCCATGATGGCCCCATAAGGCCATCTTCATTCTCCAAGGAGGAAATCTGAATATGCATGTAAAATGTTAGTAATTCAGGGAACACACATTTACACACACACACACACACACACACACACACACACACACACACACACACAACTTTGCTTAGGATAAACAAAATGGATTTGGCCAGTTGACAACTTTTCATTAAGGCAAAGCCACTATAAGATAAAATTGTTCTTTTACTAAACTATAACCTCTCTTCATTGTCATTATTCTGTTGTTTGTTTTGTTTATCCCCACCCACAAGGCATTAAGGATTTAACCTTGGAGCTTCAAGCTTTCTATGCTGGCTTTCTATCACTTTGAACATGTCTTCTGTCAAGATTTTTGCTAATTGTAGATGAAGTGCCCTGGATATTTTGCCCATGCTGACTTCAAGAAGTGATTCTCTAGGTCTCAGCTTCCTGCGTAATGAGAATAATAGGTGTGAACCATTAATGCCTGGCTCCTTACTGTCTTTGATCTTTATGTAATACCAAAAAAAAGCTTAAAACTTCTTTATTTGAAGAACATCCAGTCTCACAGACTGGCTTCTTCTGCCTGGGCTGGCTTCAAACTATGATCCTCAAATCTCATCCTTCTTAAGGATCTGGGATTATAGGCATGAGACACAGGCACCTAGCAAGAAATATCATTTTGTAGGAAGCTTTATGGGGATAGCCTTCAAGATCAAAGGGTTAAGAGTGAAAACAACCATTCTGAAAGACAAAAGAATGAGGACAGTTGAAAGTGGCAAGTACTAAATCCATTTGGCTAGATCATAAAATTATATAAGGGAACAACAGGAATTCAAGTGGGAAAAATAAGCCAGATCATGAAAAGACTTGAACTCCAGACTTACAGAACTTAAACTTTTGCCTAAAAATGAAAGGAGATGAACTGATTTTTTTTCTGGCTTTGTAGTGATTTCGATTGAATCTAGGGTCTCCTCCAGGCTAAAGGAATTCTGTTCTATGAAGTTATAACCCCCCAGTGCAAAGGAGCTAAAATTTTAATCATACATTATATTACTGCTCATTGAGGCTCACTTTATGTCAAGCATTAAGAGTAAGAGATCAAATCAGACAGAACATTTTAGGAACTTATAGAAATCATAGATGCTGTGTAAAGCAAGGTATTTACAACATTTGAGCTAAACTGTTGGAGGCAATGTGGTAGCTGGAATACAGTATCAATTAGAGATTAGCAAAGAGTAACAGAGTGGTATAATGAGGTCTCTGCACTAACTTAGGTAAGAAGTGCTAAGCATCTGAACTAGGGTAGAGAAAAAGACTGAGTATTTAGGAAACAACATAGCCTTTCAACACCCTAATTCTCAAAGCCTCTTCTGTGGCTTTTATCCCATGCTGCACAGTCATCTCAGTCAGACAGCTCTGAACTGGAAGGGTAAAGATGTTCCAGAGAATAATATTCCTTGTTCAATTCCATATCTGACCTGGCATATTTTGAGTCAATTCACCACCTCAGTGAGGTCTAGCAAAAATTCCAAAGCAAACAACATACTATCGGAAAATACAAGCATGGTTAGCAGCTTTTGGTCTACTGTTCCACAAAGGATAACTGAAACACATCTAAAGTCTAACTTGCTAATTTTTTATTTAAAAGTCTGATCAAACAGATTGCAAATGTATACTGATAACTGCCACAAACTACACACTTGCTAACCTTGGTTGCAAGCACAGAGAAAAGGAAGCTGGGTTATGGTAGCTCATGACTTACTCCCAGCTACCCAGGAAGCTGAGATCAAAGGGTGGTGGTTCAAAGCCAGCCCAAGCAGAAAAGTCTATAATACCTTTATCCCCAAATATGAGAAAGCCAGAAAAAGAGTTGTGGCTCAAGAGGTAGAACATTAGTTTTCAGGGAAAATGTGAAGCAAGAGCAAGAGGCCCTGAGTTCAAAATCCAGGTTTGTTACCAAAGGGAAAAAAGATGAAAGGTAAACAGTGATAGGCAGATTAAAGCACACACAACATGTTTTAGATTTCTTTTTTTACCCAAATATCAAACATCAAATGTTTTCCATCTTTACTCCCAAACTCCAAGTTTGAGTGATCACATCTAATTAGTAGTTAGACAATGCTTCCAAGACGTGGCATATTATAACAAGTTTGCAGAGATGCTTTCTCTGAGGCACTGGCAATTTTCAAAAGGAATGCCTAGATTATTGCCATATATGACAGTGACAAGATTATGCTTCCTTTTAACTAAAACCTGGAGCAAGGCACAGTTTTTCAGCAACTGAATTCCATTTTTACAATAACAAAAATATTATGTAACATTCACATTCAGGACCTCCTATGGGATCCAGAATAACCCATGGGGGCATAGAAAAATGGAAGTCGCATTTTCAAAGTACTGAAAATGTTTCCTTATTTGGTGAAAAATCCCATATTGTACTTTTTTTTTTACTGACTTTTATTTTCCTTTGTTCGGTCTTGTGAAAGGAGATGGCCTCTATCCCATCTCATTAATAACAATAGTTTGGTTTTTTTTTTGGTTTGGATTATATTTGTATCAGTACCAGGGCTTGAACTGAGTACTTCAAACTCTCACTGGGCTTATTCCTTGAGCCATGCCACAGTCTACGAGGTTTTGCCAGTCCTGGAGCTTGAACTCAAGGCCTAAGCACTGTCCTCCAGCTTTTCTCAAGGATAGAGCTCTATCTACCATTTGAGCCACAGCAGCACTTAATCCTTTTATCTATAGATGTGGTACTGAAAATTCGAACCCAGATCTTCCTGTATGCTAGGCAAGAACTCTTAACAGTAGGCCAAACTCCTGGTCCCCAGTCTAGCATTTTGCTGGTTAATTGGAGTTGGAGACTCAGACTTTTCTGCTTAGATTGGCTTTGAATCATGATCCTCTAGGTCTCAGCCTACTGAGTACCTAGAATTACAGGCATGAGCCACTCCACTAACCCCAAGAATCGTGTTTTGTGATATTTAATAGATTGTGCTATTTAAAAATTCATCTTTCATTGTTTTGTTGAATGGTTATTAAAAACCAAATAGGATGGTATGCAAGGCTCAAGTCCTACTGTACTTGTCTAGGAAGACAAGGCACTGAGTTCAAACACTAGTTCTACATAAAGCAATGGAAGGAAGGAAGGAAGGAAGGAAGGAAGGAAGGAAGGAAGGAAGGAAGGAAGGAAGGGAGGGAGGGAGGGAGGGAGGGAGGGAGGGAGGGAGGGAGGGAGGGAGGGAGGGAGGGAGGGAGGCAAGGAAGAAGGAAGGAAGAAAGGAAGGAAGAAAGGAAGGAAGGAAGGAAGGAAGGAAGTTAGGAAGGAGGGAGGAAGGGAGGGAGGGAGGGAGGGAATGAGAGAGGGGGGGGGGGAAGCCCGATGTGGTGGTTCGTACCTGTAATCCTACCTACTCAGGAGGCTGAGATCTGAGGAATGAGGTTCAAAACCAGTCTGGACACTAAAGAACTTGAGACTCTTATCTCCAATTAATCACTAGAAAACAGGCAGTGGTGCTGTGGCTCAAGAAGCATGGTGGTACCATTGAGTTGAATAGCTCAGGGATAACACCGAGGCCCAGAGTTCAAGCCCCATGACCGAAAAGCAAGCAAGCAAGCAAGCAAGAAAACGAAAAAAAAGAGAAGAGAAGAAAAGAAAGGGGTGGGGGCAGTCACTGTGGCTTATGGTTGTAATTCCAGATACATGCGAGGCAGCAATTGGAAAGACCTTAACTCAAACTTATCCCAGATAAATAGCTAGAAATACCCCATCTCAATCAAGAAGCCAGGCATATTTGTCATACATCTGTCATTCCACCAAAACAAGAAGACATAGGCAGGTGATACAGGGCTGGACACCAGCAAAAATCACTGGAGGTTTGGCTCAAGTGGTAGAGCACTACCCTAGCAAGCACAAAATCTTGAGTCCAAACCTCATAAGTGTAAGTCACTGGTGCCCAGCAAGACATACTTTTTAAGTCAAGTAGAAGGAATGAAGGGAGGTAAGTGATTGTGAGAAAAGAACCATAGTGAGAACGAAGAGATCTGGTAGTCAAGTGCTACAAGTTCAAGTTCTGTTTCTGCTACTTTCAGTATAGCCTTTCTTTGACTCATTAAGGAAGCCATAAAAGAATTATTAAAGGACATACTAAAGCCACTAGCACAACGATGTTCATTGCAGTATTATTTACCATAGCAAGGATATGGAACCAAGCCAGATGCCCCTCAGTAGATGATTGCATCAAGAAGATGTGGTATTTATACACAATGGAATTCTATGCTGCCATCAGAATAAAATGACATCATCCCATTTGTTTTTGTTTTTTGTTTTTTTTTTGCCAGTCCTGGGCTTGAGCTCAGGGCCTGAGCACTGTCCTTGGACTTTCTCAAGGCTAGAGCTCTACCACTTGAGCCTCAGCACCACTTCTATGTATGTAGTACCGAGGAATCGAACCCGGGTCTTCATGCATGCTAGGCAAGCACTTTAACCACTAGGCCAAACTCCCGGCCCATTTGTAAGGAAATGGGAAGAGTTGAAAAAATCCTATTAAGTGAAATAAGCCAGACCCAAAGGAACATAGGTTCAATGGTTTCCCTCATTTGTCATAATTAGTACAAACCTAGGACTCTCCTACCAGGGGATTACAATAGCTCAAAAGCTAGCTACATAAGGCCATATAGGATGATGCTAAATGAAAGGACCTCCAGGATATGGAAACAAGAGCCATATAATGTGTGATTGTTGTTCCTAATATACTTAATTTCTCATCTCTTTTGTTGCCCTTTGGTCAATCTCATATTTTTGTATTTGACTTTGTTACCTGGTATATTGTATACATGTTTATTTGTTTATTTGAAATAGGAAAGGGAATGGGTAAAACCAGAAGATTGGGAGGGGGTTGGAGGAGAGAAATGGAGACAAAAACATGGAAGGGATATCATTGTGTGACTAATAATGCACCTAATATCTTACAAATGTAACTCTAACCCCTCTATACATTTCCCCGACAATAAAAATAAAATGAAATAAAATAAAAAAAAAAGAATCAGTGTCTGAAATTCAGTCAAAATGCCCTTGAATTTTATAAACTACCTTACTTTCTATAGTCTATTCCCTAAATGTAGTGGGAAACAATTTCACGGTCTAGACAGAATATATCCTACTACATACAGTCTCTTCTGCTTGCTTGTTCTAAGACCCTGGGTATATTATTTCATTATTCAGTACCTGTTTCTTCATCTGTCACATTGGAACAACAATAGAACTTACATTAGCAAGTAATTTTGAGGATTCAGTGAATTAAGATTTGCTAACACCTAAGTCTTTTAGTGATTCAAAAATACTTGGCTCCTTTCTTTTACTTACATTGGTAGTTCTATTTAGGAAGACATTGAATTGCCTAGGTTTGTAGTAGGCTTGGAATTTTCAGCCATCTTAGTTAGGGTCAATATCCCTTTCTCAGGAATTCCCATAATTTACTTTTCTAGTCTTTCACTAGTCTGTCACTTCTTTCTTTCTTGAAACTCCCATTCTATATTTCCAGGCCACTCAGCTTTTTAATGAGAAGGAACAGTGTAAAATGAAGTCAGCTCAGCCACCAGTCTTTTTTGGAGCGAAAAGGTAAACAGAGGCTATTGGTATAGGACAGGTGTTAAAATCTAAAACAGACTCCCTGGAAGTGCACATAGGTTCTGCTACTCCTTCGCTGTGTGACACCTGGTATCACAAGCTGCTTAGCCTCTCTATGTCAGCTTCTTAAGGTTGATGTGCTGATTAAATGTCTTAGCTAAGGTAAGCTTGACATACAGCAAGTGATCTTATCATTGCCAATATTATAATTCTTTATTCTCAGAATGCAATCACTTTTCTTTCCCTCTGTCCCTTCCATACTTTCCTGCCTGCCTGCCTCACTGTTTGCTTGCTTGTTTTCTTGCTTTTATTGTTTGTAGGGCCTGAACTCAGGGCCTGGGTACTGTCCGTGAATTCTTATAGCTCAAAGCTAGTGCTGTACCACTTTAAACCACAGATGTACTTCTGATTTTCTGGTGCATAATTGGAGATGCGTCTTGTGGGATTTCCTGACTGAGCTGGCTTCAAACTGCAATTCTTATAGTCTCCTGAGTATCTAGGCTAATAGTCATGAGTTACCAGTGCCTGGCTTTACTTGTCTAATGTAGACTTTTCTCTGACTTTTCTTCTAATCCTTAGAAGAGGCTGAAACTGGCATTGAACATTAGGTTGCTGTGTCACTTTGTCTAAGTACCCCCCTTATCTCTGTGCCTCATACACCTTATTCATAAAATGAGGTACTTGGAAAAGATGGTCTCCCAGGTCTTATGAACTCTAATAATTGATTATTTTAAGCCATTTCTATTCATGTTGCAACTAGAGACAAAGCTCACTGTTTTTCTGGATTAAAATATTTAGATATGCATTTCAGTAAAAATATAGCAATAATATTTTTGTTTTGATTGAGGGTAAACAACAATTTGTATGTTTGGCAACAATTTAGATGGGGATTTAAGTCCTAGTTAAGGGTTGGGCAAGAGAACTGAATTTGTTCTCTCAGTCTAGTGACAGCTTGTTATTTCATCTTGGACAAGTCCCCAACTTTTTCCAGATTTCTTTTAAATAAAAGAAGAGAGATGGAAATAGTGGCAAATGCCTGTTATTCTAATATAGGGAGGCTGAGGCAGGAGGCCCTTGAGTTTCAAGGCCAGTCTAGGATATACAATGAATTTGAGGCCCTGTCTCAAAAGCTAATAGATGAAGGTTGGACATTACAGGCTCATACTTGTAATCTTAGCTATCCAGGAGGGTTAAGCAGTATGGCATCAATCTGGGCAGGAAATAGTTAGACTTTTATTACCAATTAATGACCTAAGAGGCAGAATGGTCTTGTGACTCAGGATGGTAAAGTGCTAGTCTTGAGCAAAAAAAGCTCAGGGACAGTGCCCAGGCCATGAGTTCAAGCCCTATAACCAGCAGAAACAAAAATTGATGAGAGATGAGAGAAATGAAGCTAAAAACAAGTTCATGAATAGCTAAGATGATCTCTAAAATACCTTCTATTTTCCTTGAAGAACAGGAAGTTGGAAGACACTGCAACAAACCTGAGAATAATCTAGGAGCCTTAGCTAACTCAAATTTCTATATGTCTGAAAAACAAACACTTAATTTCTACCCTACACACACAATGTACCTACCCTACATAGATACAGTTTCACAGCTCATATTTGGCAATTTTTTGTCCAGTTGTTAAAACCAAAAGTTTGATAAGCATCTTTGCCTCCTTTCATTTTTGCACAAGGAATATAAAATGTCAGTAAATGCTTTGATTCTTCTATCAAAACACATCCCACATACATTCATTCTCACCCTTTCCACTACCTTAACCTGAGCTACCATCTCTCCAGTTACATCACAGCTATAGTTTTGTCTCCCTGCTTTGTCCTTTCTCTTACAATCTCTTCTTCAACCAGACCAGAAAGTTTAGCAAACAAATGGATAATATATCAGAGAGTGACAGCTGTTGTGAAGAAAGATCTTGTAAATTAGGTCATGTTACTCTACTCAAATTCTCAGACTAAAATCCAGACTTCTAAAAAGCATGTGAAATGGCCTTCCTTAACTCTGATGCAAACTGAATCATTTCTCTCACTTACATAACCCAGCCATAACCCCTGAGGTTGTATATCATACCAAGCATGTCCTGACCTCAGGACATATGAACCTAAAATTTTCTACTTCTAGATATGCATATGGTTCAGTTCTTCATTCCCTTTTGATCTCTGCTCAAATTTCATCCTCTTAGTAAGACCTTCTCCAACAAAAGTAGAATATTTCCTCCCTCAATATCTATCCCCTCGCTTCGCCTTATTATTATTTGTGATACCTATCACTCTGATGTCTTCTTCATGTTTATCCTTACTAAACTGTCAGTTCTATGGAGAGTTTCTTATCTGCCTTTTCAGTACTGTATCACCAGTGCTTACCACAGAATTTGGCATAGAATAGATGGTCACAAAACATCCATTGGGTAAATTCAGTCCTTAAAAGTATTAAGAGTTTTAGTACTCAGAACTCCCCACAATCACTATCAGTCCAGTGGACAGTGAAAAGACTTAGAGCTAAATTTCCTTTACCCAGTTTTTGTTACTGATACTAGTTGTGCTTGTGTGCTTCTCGAAATCACATCTTTCCTATCTATCAAGTAAAAAGAACTATGGGAATGAAGCAAGAATACACAACTTAAATTAAAAAAAAAAAGTGAGGGACCGGGAGTTTGGCCTAGTGGTAGAGTGCTTGCCTAGCATGCACGAAGACCCAGGTTCGATTCCTCAGTCCCACATACATAGAAAAAAGCCAGAAGTGGTGCTGTGGCTCAAGTTGTAGAGCTCTGACTTTGAGAAAGCCCAAGGAGCTTGACTAGCAGAGATTTGCAATAGAGCAAAACCTTGATACATAAGGCCATATAGTATGAAGCTAATTGAAAGGACCTCCAGCATACTGAAACAAAAGCCATATAATGAATGATTGTTGTCCTTAATGTACTATGTTATCTCTCATCTCTTTTGCTGTCCCTTGGTTATCTCATATTGTTACAGTATCTTACTTTGTTATCTGATATATTGGATATATTTGTATTTGGTTATTTGAAATTGGATAGGGAAGGGGGAAAACCAAGATGGGGGGTGGGAGGGAGGGTAATGGGGACTAAGACATGTGAAAGGGTATCAATGTATGTGAATTAATGCACCTTGTATCTGGCAAATATCATGTAAGCCTTTTATTAGTTACAATAAAAAATATATAAAAAAAGAGAAAGCCCAAGGACAATGCTCATGCCCTAAGATGAAACCCAGGACTGGCAAAAAAAAAAAAAGAGTGAGACTGAAATTCCTTATCTACTTCTATGAAGTTGTCTGGTCATAGGCATGCTACCTAAATTCTCTAGACATGCTTAGGAACAGTAATCTAATGGCTTGAACTCTAGATACCAATGAAGGATAGAAATGAGCTTGAAGATCCAATATCATTGTTCTTAGATCTGTACTCACAAAAAGGTATCAAGGTGTCAAATGCTACAGTCAAAACTCTTTGACACTTTGAGAAAGAACATCCTAGATGAAATAATAAGTATTGTGGTAGCTTATATGTTATCTGATCCTATGTGCTTCTGGTTCAAGTTATTCTTTTCGTGGTCTCAACTGTGTGTTGAAAGCAGCAGCCCAGCTCACTGCTCCTAGGGGAATCCTGTCATGGGCCACTCATAGTCCCCCTAGTGGCAATACAGTGGGTCTACATTTCCACAAGCACTACTAGAATCACAGTGATGACTATTAGGGAGTAAGTCATTAAAAAAAAAAAAAAAAGCAAAAACAAAAACAAAACAAAAAAACCCAAAACCAAAAAACTCTGTTATTTAATTCAGAAAAGTCCTTACTGGAAAAAATTCTTATGTGTCTTTGAAATGTTTTATTTGCAGTTATCACTTGCCTCCTTTGGCAACATCATAAAAACACATTTTTGAGAACCTCAAAAAAGGCCACCAGGAACATTGGAAACTTTAAGAGTAGGAAAATAATTCTTGATCTGATCATCACACTGGGCATCTTTATTGGCTCACAGAGAAAACACACATTCAATAATCACCATCAACTTTAATTCAATACTCTCATGACTGTGAATTTGTCCAGTCAGATACATCAAAGCAAGTTCCCAACAATATGCAATGAGATAGCCAAGAAATTAAACATGCAAGTCGTAATTAAATTGACTGGAGAGTACTGTTGAATTAGGAAATACATTTCAACCCCTGGCGGGAGTTCACACATCATTGTTATTCCAGAAATAATATGTTCTATTGCTTGAATTATTCCTCTAACCTGTAATTTTTTGTTGAGATCAGTAAAGTCTCCACTTGTTTTCATAAAGGATTAAAGCAGCCAAAGGTAATGAATATCGCTCACCATTTCAACCTGCATTCATCTGTTCTTGAGTGCCTATATTTTAAAATTCCTTACATACAGCATCTTACCAAACACTTATCATGGTGCTAACTTTATTCCTTTTGGTTTTTTAGTGGCTAAAATTTCATGGAGATTCTCAATCACATCCTCTTTCCTTTACTTGTGTCTCCTCCTAAAACACACTGGGCATCTAGCAACTTCTTAATGAAAAATGATTGACTGACAGATTCTTTATAAACCTGCTTTATTAGGGTAATCTCTAAATCCAGCTACTTGGTCAAATAGGACATTTTTTTCCAGGGACTTTCAGTTAGTTTCCTTGCCATTATCAGAGTAGTACAATCGTAGTTGATTTTCCATGACCCTTTAGCCTAGAATGTTAATGAGGCTAAAATTGGGTCCTCAGATAGATGAATTTTATTTTTGCTTTATGGGTATAGAATGCATCACTGAAGAGAAGCCTACACTATTTGACAGTAAACAAATCATTTCATCATATATACCCTCATAAAGAGTGGTATTATCTACTTCATCCAGTGGAAAACATATAAAAAGCATACAATTATTTCAGCTGCTTACACAAACCTAACATAATTTTCAGTGGCCTAATTTACCTTTACCACCTCTTCATAATTATTCCACAATCCCTTGCTGATAGGTCCTATGTCAGTTTTGTTACATAAAAAAGATAGTTACATAAATCTAATTAAGATTTTCCCTTGCTGTTTTCCAAAGAGTTGAATGTTCAACAATATTTTTTCTTCATCCATGAGAGGGTTGGGTTACCAATTCCAATCCCAGTTGATTGAAACTGAGAACAGTTTCCCTACAGAACCTTCACATGGGATAAAGTAAAATACACTTTCATTTCAAAGTCAGTAACAAAGAATCTCTTGGTATTGAATTCCCAAAGGAATTCATAACTAAGATAGTTCAAGTAAAGTTTCAAGATCCAAGATCAGTATTTAAAAATCAATTCTATATATGTACATTAGCAATCCATAATCTGAAAACCAATTAGGAAAAATTTATTTGTACTAATATAAAATAGCTATGAAAAAATAAATAGAAGTGCAAACTTTCATTTCAGAAAATTTTATAAAACATTGTTGAAAGAGAAAATCTCAGTAAATGAAATGACGTGTCACGCTCTTGCATCAAAAGACAGGACATGAAGAATGCCAAGCTCTAAAAACTGATGTAAAGATTCAACAAATGCTTATCAGAATCACAGATCATTTCTTTGTGGAAACTACCAAGTTGATCTCAAATAATATAAAAACTCATGAAGCTCAAAAATAGAAAAATATTCTTTCAAGGAAGAACAAATTTGGAGGACTAACACTTCCTCATTTGAAATCACATTAAAAACCTATAGTCATTAAGACCCTGTAGTAATGTCCTAAGAAGAGACCTACAGATGAGGAAGATTGTTGAAAGCCTAGGGGGAAAAAAAAACTTGCATCCTTTTTCAACTGTGATTATACACCAAAACTGCTGAGACTGTTAAAAGGACAAAGGTTCAACAATGGTGGCAAAATGACTGGATGGTACATATGAAAATTTAAAAGAAAAATCTTGATAAATCTGGATTTTTTTGTGTGTCCATCATATAGGTCTTGAACTCAAGGCCTGTGTTCTTTACCTGAGTTTTTTCACTAAAGGCTAGTACTCTACCACTTTGAACTACAACATAACTTCCAGTTTTCTGGTGGTTAATTGAGATTGGAGTCTCAGGGACTTTCTTTCCCAGGCTGGCTTTGAACTGTGATCCTTAGATCTCAGTCTCCTGAGTAGCTAGGATTACAAGCTTGAGCCACTGGCTCCTGGATAGGCCTGGATTTCTACTTCACAGTCCATATAACTATAAAATCAAAATTGACCAAGGGCCTAAATGAAAACTCTTTAAAGTAAATATCAGTATAATTCTTTTTTTAGAATTATGCAAAGCCTTCTTATATATGACATCCAAATCATAAGTCATAAAAGAAAAAAATGGGTAAACTGAACTTTATCAAGCTGAATAACTTTTGTGCTTCAATAAGCAAAAGATATGAATGGATATTTTGCCAAAGTCAAGATATAAACAGGCAAATAACTGCATAAAAATGCTGATGGTTATTAGTCATTAGGAAAATGCAAATTGAAAACCACACTGAACTACTACTTCACTTCCGCTAGGCTAGCTATATTTTAAAAAAAGAGACACAAGTATTGTCAAATGGGAAGACAATGAAACTCTCAAATATTATTGGTGCATTTGCAAAAGGCTACAATCATTTTTGCAAAAGGTTTTGTAGGGCCTCAAAATGTTAAACATAAGTTTCCTATGACCAAGAATTTCCTTCCCAGCTATGTACTCAAACTATCAAAACATATGTCCACCAAAAAATAATCTGTGCAAGATTATTCACAATGATATTCATAATAATGCTACCAAATAATAAAAAACAACCTTAATGCCCATCAACTAATGGATAGATAAAATTTGGTATATTTATGCAATGGAATAATATTTGTCTATAAAAAATGACCTGTGCTTCAAACCTTGCAAACATTAGCCCATGTGATATAAGCTAGAGGTGTAAATGACCATACATTACATGATTACATTTATGAGAAGTGCAAGAATAAGTAAATCCATAAAGACAGAGTAAACTAGTGATAGTTCAAGGTTGGGAGTGGGTAGGAGGATGGCTTCTTTTATATTGTGATTAAAATGTTCTAAAATTGAATGTGGTGAATAATATGGATTGACAATTATGTCTCAATAAAGCTATCATTAACAAATAGAACTCAGATATTACAGGATCTTAATTGACAGCATTCTCCAGTGAACAGCAAATTACTGCTATATATCTATTGAAGGGATGAGGCTGCAGGTTGGCAGCAAGATTCTGCGGAAGAACAGGGTTGCAGTATTATCATTTATGAGTGTGCAAACAGTAGGTGGTGAATTATCATGTCTCTGAGGCAGCCACTGAGTGTAACCCTTACTAAGCAACAATCTAAATCATTAAAGTTTAGTAGAAAGCTACCAGAAGGAAAAGCTGTAAATTCTTCTCCAGAGAATTCTCCTCCAATGGTAAATAAACATCACAAAATTTCCTCAACTAACAAAGAAGAGATGAACAAACCCCTTCTTAACATATTCTACTTTATGTTGATTACTGCTGAATAAATCAGAAAACACTGATATTTTCTTTAAAAGAAAGAAAAAAAGAAAGAAAGAAAGAAAGAAAGAAAGAAAGAAAGAAAGAAAGAAAGAGAGAAAGAGTATTATGTGCCAGGCATCAGTGGTTCATGTCTGTAATCCTCACTATTCAGGAAGTTGAGATCTGAAGGTTGTGGTTCAAAGCCAGATTGGGTAGGAAATTCTATGAGATTATTATCTCCAATTAACCAATAAAAAGCCAAAAGTGGAGCTGTGGCTCAATTTGTAGAGTGCTATCCTTGAGCATAAAAGTTCAGGGACAGCACTGAGGCCCTGAATTTAAGCTCCAGAACTGACATATGCAAGAAAAATAGTGCTATGTAACTATAAGATTTCATAATTCTCTTCCCAATAATGAAGTACGTTCAATGCTGGTAACCGTACGGACCTTTACTAGCAGTGAAAAGCAAGTAAACTCTGTATATGGGATGAGAATAGTTTACTGTGAATTCACATCCGGGAACCTGGTGGAATCAGGCAGGGCAAGTCTGAAGGTCATCTCTCTTTAATAATGTCTTTTGTTTTCAGATGATTGATTTACATAAATTGGAGCAGTTGAGCCTAGCTGGACACTTCTAGGAAGTACCACAATACAGATTAGGTAGTATCCTGACAGCACTGCTTTAGTCTGAACCAGGTGAAGCTTTCTGGAAAGGGAGAGAGTCCTATTATTTTCAGGAACTTGAAGGTGTTTTTGAGAGGGCCAGTAGATGGAAAGCAACAGAGACCAAGAGAATGAGATAGTTCATTGCCAAACACTTCATTAAATCTTAAAATTCTGAAACCATTTATATAATTCCCTCAGCCACTGTTGAATTGGACTCTCACTTCAAGTTAAAAACAGACAGTTATAGATTTGGCAATCCCTTCATGTCATCTAGTCTTGAGAGGTGCTGTGGTTGATCTGATCTGTTACTTTCCAGATATTTTTTAAAGGAACTCTTTAGGAGCATGCCACAGGTGTAATGAGAAAAATTTCCTGAGAAATAGAAAAAAGATCTATATTTCAATGTCAAAAGCATGAAAGGAGTGGATCAAAAGAAAATTAGGGATAGGCAGCACTGGAGGAAGTTGCAAACAGAAAATGGTGAATGTGGGGGAGGGGCTTCCTTTTTCCTCTCTGACCAACTTCATAAAACTTGGCATTTTTTGCTTTATTTTTTGGAATCATGATTTCCAATTTGACTGTAAAATAAACCCATTTCTTTGCCATATCCAGACTGAATAAACTCCCTACTTGCAGCAGTGTTCCAAATAAATTCATGGTCTACATCTTACCACTAGTAATAATTATAATAACAACAACAACAACAATAATAATAATAATAATAATAATATTCTTTGTCTAACTCCTGTGATTCCACCTGTAGTAGCTATTGTATGTGTGTGAGTCAAGACACCAAAGAACTCTTTGCTTTAAATGTGTGCATGGCCACTAGATAAGAGCGTTTTTTTTTACAGCGAGTAAAAACCTTTAACAAAGAAAATTAAATGTGCCAGAAAATTCAATACATTATTTCAAAGTTTACAGCTCAAAGAATGAACGTCTGATGAGGTAAAATTAGCACTAGCAAGAAAACACCCCAAACTGACCCTGCAATTGGAAGGCTGCAAGCTCCTTTGAAATCGTCTCCCACTGATATTAACCTTCAGCAGAGCTAAGAGAAATTAAGTCCATGAACAGGCAAGAGGGCCTTTCCATGGCTACACTGCGGATAACTACAGATGGGCTGTCTCCTAACATGGCTCTTTGGTCCTCAGGTTCTGATTACTGAGATTCAGGCAGAACTCACCAGCCATTTGAGGATAGCAGAAAGAGAGACTGCCGATTTGCAACAACCTGATCCTCAAAGCCTATGGAGAGAAAATATCTCACTTGATCCCAAAGCAAACTTTTTGCTTTTCAAAAAAGACTAATAGCTCCACTGTCAAGAAAAGCTGATAATTAAAAAGATGAGAGGAAATGAAAAGAATACTATATTTTGAAGAAAAACATTAATACTAAAGGAGGACTCGAGTACTCAAATACTATTACGGAGAGTAGAACACACTACCAAGAGACTAAATATAATGTTTATCCATATAATATTACAACATGGCCCACCTTATCCTTTATAATGGGGCCCACTTGAGCCACAACTGTCAATAAGAATGTTTCCTATATTCTTGGGTCCCTTGCAGAAATACAAATGGGCTAGTTGTCAATTAATGTTGCAGTCTCCTTTGACTTGAGAGAAGATAGCTCTACAAAATTATCACCAGAGTTGTAAACAATCCCAGCACTTTTCAGCAGTCCCTCTGTTCAAAACATAGGCTAAATGAAGGAAAAACAGGTTCTCTCTTTTTTCTAGGTAGAAACATTGTTCATATATAAGAACATGGACTTTGCAGAAGTAACTAAAGTTAAAATTGGTCCACTGACTAAGTTAGGTGTGTAAACAAATACACAATTGTAAAATGAAGGAACCCAATAGCTGATTGAAAGCTTCTGGAATGTTGAGATTTTTTTTAAAAAAAACTCAAACTTAGCATGTAATACATACAATACACAGATAAAGGACACTCTGGCTTTCTGTGGGGGAAAACATGCGTTCTATCAAGATGTAAACCTAAAATAAGTGAGGGGAATAGAGTAAGAAAATATTTAAACTTTTATAGGGGGATTAGCTGTTCTGGTTAACTTGAATAATTCCAATAAGCAAAATCAAAAATTTTCTGTAGTCTAGAAATGGGAAATGTCAGTCCACAAAACAGAAATGTCAGGTTTCCTTTTAACTAGAATCCTTAAAATCACTGTAGCAATCACAAAGCTGTCAAAATTAAATAATCCACTTCCTTTTGGGTACTGGTAAATTCTTGCTAGGTGAGCCCATTCATTTGAAAGGAGCAAAGGAATTATCAAGGTATTGTAGTGTTCCTAACAGAGATGTCACTTTTTCCCCATTAGCATTTGGTATTAAAAATTAGCAAGCTAACCACACACTTGACAACTGGAATAACTATAAGCTGCTTAATGAAAATTTAGATTGTATTTTCAGAGACATATATCCCTCAGCAAATACAGGGAACTATTAGTTGGCTTCCTTTTCAGTTAGAGGGAGAGGCATGACACAGAAAATGATAGAAAGTTCCAGTGAGTAGATTTAGCATCATGGTAGGTTAGGAAGCACCTTAGACATTTCTACTCCTGCCCCTGCAGGAATGTTTATAGTAAAAGAGACACTCTGCTCTCTAGTGTCAAGCTTAGAAAAAATTAACCCGAACCAAGTAAATCTGTTCCCATAAAATAAAGATCTTTTATCCCACAATATAATCCATCACACACAAAAAACACTGTAAATGGAACAAATTTCAACGTTTTCAAAGGAATTGTTTGACAATCCTGTAGGATAACCCTTAAGAAATTAATAGACTGATAAAGGTGACCAGAAGCTGTTTCTTCAAGAAGAAGAAGATAATGTTTTGTGAAATTCTATGCTTTTCTCTCTCTTTTTTCCCCAGCACTGTGCTTTGAACCTTCCTAGGACAGAAGCAGCAGAAATAAGAGACAGATTGTTATACTGAAATTACCAAACAAATATGTTCACGCTAACAGAAAAATAAATGGAGATATTACAGCTCTAGAAACTCACAGTAAGACATAAATCCATAGGGACTTCAACACCTGAACCACCTGAGGAATTAATTCCCAGGCGGGTTCCCCCTCCCGGCTTCTCATCAGATTAACTGATAGCTTAAGTGGCTGCAAGAAAAGAAATCTTCAATATGATCTTCAGGAAGCTCAAATACTGCAGTGAGGAAGAATTTTTAATAAATAAGATCAAATTGTCCATCAGTTTTCCCATGTCCTAATTAAAACCCTGTGGGGAAGAACTCTGACGCATAGGTCAATAACATTTCTTATTCAAGTGGTAGCACTAACAATTTATGTTTTTAAATGTAAGCACACGTCCTTAAAATGTAGAGACATCATGAATAGTTCCCTCTCCTCCCTCCCCAGTAGAGATTTGTGAACACACTGAAATAGCAGGAAATACATTACAGAAATTCTTCCAACAGTTTTGTAAGTCAGCCTGAAACCTGGTGAAATTGTTCATTTAAAGTATATTCTCTTCTTCACAGATCCTACGCAAATCTGAAGCTGGAGACTGAATCTTTTATGATCCACATTGTGAGTGTGTGTGGGGGGGTGGGAGATTAATTTCCAAGAAAAAAAAAGTCACCCAGACAACGATTTCCAATGTTATCAACGTCAAGAAAGCTGCAAAGGCAAATGTTGCCTGATTCTTACCAACAAAGATGTCCCTGTGCTTACTCTAAAAGTACATTACCCTAGTTGCAAGCAGTATGCTCTATAGGAGGACCCTTGGCATTCATATAACTTTATTTGTTCACTAATGGGGAATTCCATTTTATCTCTTTGGAGGAGGCGGGATGAGAGACGTTTGGGTCAGTGCTTTGAGGTCTATTTTTTGCTGAGACCGGCCACAAGCAGAGAGACAAAAGCCGATGCAAGGTGGTGAAAATACCCATGTTCCTATCTGAATTTCTAGGACTTTTAGGAGTGGAAGAAAAGGAGTGGAGGAATTATGGAGTCTTAGCTCCAAAAGTTAACAAGTGCAATCGGATTTGTTTGGAGCCTCTGGGACTTGGAGTATTAGAAGGGAGCAAGGACTTTAGGCAGCTTGGGGGAGTTGTGTAGCAAACTAGAAAGGCACAAACTAGCATGCAGGGCACGTCTTGAGGCCTTAGGGGACTTTCAGGTGTTTACTTGAGCAGGCCAAATGAAAGTTCCCTCCCTCCTCTCCTCGGGGAAAGTTCCAGATGTAGGGCAACCTTTCCTATATCACAAACTTGAATTGTGCCAGGGTCAGTGAGAACGTTCTGGTGGGGGGGATGGGGAGACGTGGCTAGATCTACGAGAACTGTGAGCGACAGTTTGCCCCCCCCCACCCGGTTAAAGGCAACATTTCTGGCAGGAGAAACTTACCGCATGTCCCCGTAATGTCCGGAATAGCTCTCCATCCAGGGTCCCATCTCGCTTTTAACACAACTGGGACTCGGATAGGGCATTCTGCTCACCACGCCACTGGGATACCACACATCGGGGCCAGGGTAGTCGCCTTCCTGGCTTGCCAGCCCCTGGGGTGGTCGAGGGTAGCCGTAAGGAGCGACAGCTCCTGTGTCGCCTGCGTTACCTCCTCCACTCCCGCCGCAGGGCCCGTATATTTGGCCTTCTTCGGTGGCAAAGAGAGTATGCCAGGAAGAGGAGGTGGAAGTGGAAGGCGATCCGGAGCTGGGTCCTGCGGTCCCCGCACCGTGCAGGTTCGCCAGGTCCCCATAGCGGCACTGCGCCGCCGCAGCAGCCCAGGCGCTGCTGTAGTCGAGCGGGTTCTCCAGCTTGATGCGAGCGTGCGGATGGGGAGGTGGCGGTGGGCCGGGTAAGGCCAGCGGAAAGTTGTAATAGTCGCGATTGGGATATGGTGCGGCGTCTTCTAGGGTTCCAGACTTGTAGAGAGAGAGCGTGGAGGGAAGCTCAAGTGTCCCAGAACTCCCCGCTTCGCCGCTGCCAGAGCAACCGAGGCTGTCGCCGTCCAGCCCTTTGGCATAACCTCCCTTGAAAGAGGAGTAGTCAGCGGTGTCTTCAGTGCCCTTGCCTGGGCCATTGTCCAGCAGAGGGCCTTTGCATTCGGCCAGCGGGGCACAGGGAGTGGGACGCACGGCGGGTGGACCTCCCAGGAGTGGCGCGTACATGCAATCTCCCCGAAGCTGCTCCCCAGGACTCAGATGCTCCAATGCCTCCACACCCAATCCCATAGACACAGAAACTGCTTTACACAATTCCTTGGCGCTGTCAGATATGCTCGAGTTGCCCCCTAGGTAACTGTCCTTAGAGGAGGAGGAAGCCCCAGCGGCCTCCCTGCTTCTCGCGTTGCTATTGCCTTCGGATACCCCCTCCTGGTGCTGTTGTTGCTGTTGCTGCTGCTGCTGCTGCTGTTGCAGGAGTTGCATGGTGCCGGCTTCGCTCAGGATGTCTTTAAGGTCTGCGGAGCAGCTGCTTAAACCCGGGAAAGTGGGGCCCAGCAAGGACATCGTGGATGGGGCAGCTGAGTCATTCTCATCCGGAGGTTCTGGCGGCTGTTGTGGCAGCCCTTTGCCGGGAGCCGTGGCGGCTCCAGGCTCTGACAGGCAAGCACTCTCGGGGTGGCCCTCGGGGGCTGTGTGCTGTTGGGAAGACTGCTGCTCCTCATCCAGGGCCAGGTAGCTCGGGGGGCCTCTGATGTGGGATTGGGGAGAGCCATCCTCACCGTGCTGTTGCGGCCGCCTGGGACTAGTCTCCTGCTGCTGTAAACGAGAACCCGGAGGTGCTGCGCCTGCCGCTTCAGGTTGTCTTGGGCCCGGGTTCTGGATCACTTCGCGCACGCTCTGGAAGAGATTCTGGAAAGCTCCTCGATAGGTCTTGGACGGTGGCCTGGGGTAGACCCTTCCCAGTCCTAACTGCACCTCCATCCTGGAGCTTGACTGAATCTTCCACCGAATTCCCTTATTCTACCTCCCTTTCTCTAGCTCCCAAGTTTCAACAGGCTGCAGGAGATGTGTTAGTCCTTGCAGTGAGCTGCCCACCTGCGGGAAGCTCCAGGAAAGAAAAATTAAGTAGGGTGTGTGGGGGGATCCAATCACCACCACTACCACGAAGCAGAAAGCGCTCGGGCGGCCTCACAGTCTCCTGTACAGGAAGACACCAGCCGGACACGCACCGGTAGACTCACAGTCAGGCCTTGAATAGTTGGAGGGGTTATTTAAAAGATGCTCAAATGTTGACGTTGAGGGAGGGGGAGGGGAGAGGAAAGTCTGTTGTCCTCCAAATTCAATGTCCAAGGAAGCAGGTGCAAAAGAGTCCAGTTCTCTCTCTCTCTCTCTCTCTCTCTCTCTCTCTCTCTCTCTCTCTCTCTCTCTCTCTCTCTCTCTCTCCTCTTTTGGTTTTGGGGGGTTGTTTTCCTTTGCTTTTGCTTTTGCCTACTGAAGCTGGAACAGCTTTTTCATCTTCGGATCTTTGGCTCCACACTCAAGGGTGGGGGTGGGGGAGAGAGGAAGAGGTGCGGGCCCCTTGACGGAACCAGGGAGCTCTCCTGGCTTGCTGCTTTCGGAGCCAGGTCCCCTGGCTAGTAGTTCTTGAAGCCGATTCCTACTCACCGGGATTCCCCAGAGCCTTCTTTGCAAATGTGCAAGGCTTAGCTTAGCGTAGCCCCGCTCGTAGCCAAAGGGAGTTACCTCTCTGCAGATTGACTGGCTGCGTTGGGCCGACCAGGAGTGAAGGGGAGGGAGGGGGGGGGCTGGCGGCGAGGAGCTTTGCAAAAAGCAGCTGCAGGAGGGGAGACCCAGGAGAGGGTAAAGGGGGAAGGGGTAAGGTAAAGGGGACGAAGAGACAAAGGCAGCTGACAGTCCTACCCCGCACTTTCAAGGCTTCCTCCAAGTCTCTAGCAGCTTTTACAAACTTCCCCGAAGAGGAAAAGGGCAGCTCCGGGGCGGCGGCTTCGAAGCCGCCGCGCTGCTGCAACAGGCGTTGGCTGTCGCCCTGGCCAGAGCCGGCGTGGTGCGTCTTTTCGGCTCCTGGATTGCACCAAAGCGGCTAAGCCAGTCCTTTTTTCCCCTCCGTAGCTGTCTCTGCCTCCAGGTTTGCTCTGGACCCTCCGGGCTCTCCCAGCAGGCTGCTTCGCCAGGATCTCGGAGGGGGCGCTGGGCGGTGAAAAGCGAATGCAACAGTTAGCGACTCGGTCCCGCCCCCACGGGCCGGCCTCCTCGCCTCCCCACCTCCTTTCTCCCTCCCCTCCCCTTGCTTTGCTCCCCTCCCCTCACCGCAAGCTCTCCCGAGTGGCTTTGGAGAAACCAGGGCTGGCGCAGCGTGGGTGAGGGCACTAAAGGAGGGGCTCTTCTACTTCCAAACAACTCCCTGCTTTGCAAACCTACTTTCTTATGCCAGAGTCGAAGTACCAGCAGCAGAACCTCTACCTTGGAGCTTTATTTGCAGGATATGGCCATTGGTTTCTCCCTCCTCCCCTTAAAAAAAAGAAAAAGCCTGATTCTCACTACATTTACTTCCAAAATCCAATTCCCCAACCCAAACGGATCCTGGCTTGTGAGGCCTGAGGAGAGAAAGGGGTGGGGAAAACTGAGTGATAGAAATACCGGTTAATAGCTACCAGGAGTTCTTTTTCCGGGCCAATAAGGAGAAGACTGAGACTCCTACACTATTTAAACTACAGCCAAACCCGAAGCCGATACTTGCAGAAACCTTTGACATTCCTTCATAAGGGTAGATTAGGCCTGGTGGCACCATGCCATTTGCTCTGGGAACTCTAGGCCCCAGGAACCAGAGGTCATTTCTAACCCTCTTTTCTACCCATCTTCCTGTTTGGAAATGCATTTAACCAGCTCTTGTTACCTATCTATGCTGTGCAAACTCGCAATTCTCTGTCAAGCAGGCAAACATACAAACACCAGAAACACTCACCCTCTGTATAAGGCCCATGATTTTTGTCCAGAGTTTTGCAAACATCTACTTTTCTAAAACCTTACGAGTTTCTAAGTTGTCTTTCCATATTTTTAAGCTCTGGAATTTAAGCACTAAACAAAAACTAGAGTCTATGTAAGAGTATGAATACGATTGGAGGTACTAAAACTGCTTTTCTGCAAAGTTCTTGTGTAGATACAAGAGGAAGTGGGAATGGAAAAGTGAAGAAAATGAAAGGACAGACCTATAAGCAAAATGTCTTGACATAAACACACT
The DNA here is from genome assembly GCF_031878675.1 of Megascapheus bottae. Classification (NCBI taxonomy): domain Eukaryota; kingdom Metazoa; phylum Chordata; class Mammalia; order Rodentia; family Geomyidae; genus Megascapheus; species Megascapheus bottae. The sequence goes on from NC_143547.1 coordinate 43,880,039, forward strand.
TGATCTGTCTACGGATAAAATTCCCTAGACTTCCGTCTAAGGTGATCTGTGTGTGGCTGAAAGTAAATGGAGATTTTCACCTGAAACTCTTTCACAGTACAGGGAGGGATTAGCGCATTGTCTTGGGAACAGCAAAATACCGTGCACATTTACTTACTTTGACTTTGAGCAAGGAGGTAACTCAAAACTAAATGCAAAAGAAAAAAAAAAGGAATGGCCACAAGGAACTCAAATTGCACATAAGCAAATTGAACCAAGGATATAATTTGTTGTTTCACTTCAGTGGAACCTAAAGATTTCTTCCATTTCTTTGCTATTTTAGCCACATTTAGCAATATCATGGATACTTGGCAAGTGACTATACAGAACACAAAGACCCCAAGACTCTTTCACTGGAGGAGATGAAAATTTATTTGCTGAGATTTTAGTGGCTGCAACTTTGCCTGGTCATATCCCTATAAATACACTCATACCCCTTTTATTGGTGACATACCTTGTACTTAACTACTCATAAAAAAACAATTTCTTTTACCTTTCTTTTAAACTTTTTCTTTCTTTTCTCTTTTTTCTTTTCTTTTCCTTTCTTTTTTTCTTTTCCTTTCTTTTTTCTTTTCCTTTCTTTCTTTCCTTTCTATCTCCTCTCTCTCTCTCTCTCTCTCTCTCTCTCTCTCTCTCTCTCTCTCTCTCTCTCTCTCTCTCTCTCTCTCTCTGTCTCTTTCTCTGGTACTGGACTTCAAGTTCAAGCCTTCATTCTCTTAGTGAGGTGCTCTATAATTATGGCTTATGAGCCATACTCCTACCTCTTTATGTTGTTGTTTTGTAAAACAAGAACTGACATCTATGCTTAGGTTAACCTGGATGATGATATTATTATTTATGTTTATGTGTAGTTGGAATGACCCACACATACCACTGCTCCCAGATTTTATTGATTGAGATGAAGTCTCATAATCTTTCCACTCATGGCTGCCTTGAACAGAGATTCTCCTGATCTCTGCCTTCCAAGTCAGTGAGATTACATCAGTCACTAAGCCTGAACCACTTGCTCTACACATTCTCTCCTCTCTTCCCTCCCTCCTCCATCTTTCTCTCTCTCTCATTCTCTCTTCCAATCTCAGGGTTTTTCAACTCTGAGCCTCTTACTTGCTTTGACTGCTGATTCATGGCTGGCACTCTATCACTTGAGCCATGCCCCTAGCCTAGCTTTTTGGTTATTTTTGAGGAGTGTCACAGTTGCATCTACCTGGAGTTGGCCTTGAATGAAGTTCTTCTGGATCTCAGACTCCTGAGTAGCTAGGATTATAGGTGTGAGCCAGTAGTGCATGGCAACAAACAGCCTTATTCTTACAGTGTCAAACTTCAATATGGCTAATACTAAATACTCTGTGGTATGGGAAACAAGAATATATAACTGAAGTGCATAAATACATTGAAAATCTTATTTGAGTATTGATCATACCTCAAATCAATCAAAGCTTATAACTAGCATTGTTCAATAGATTGAGTCAGCTGGCAAGATGGAAGAATGAAAGGAACATAGATTTCAAAGCCAGTTTGCCTAGAAACTGACCATGAATGAAGTGATTACGACAGTGAATGAACAATGGTGGAATGAAGGAGAAAAGTTAGCAGAAAAGAGGCATACATATTTTAATGCACTAGTGACTCATGTCTGCTAATCCTAGCTACTCGGGAGGCTGAGATATGAGGATGGTGGTTTGAAGCCAGCCAGGGCAGAAAAGTCCATAAGACTCTTTATCTTCAATGAACCAGCAGAAAGCCAGAAGTAGATCTGCTATTCTTGAGCAGAAAAGATCAGGGGCACCATTCTGGCCAGACTAGCACAAAATAATTGAGGTTAAAAATAATGTTCAAGCCATTTGCCAGTGCATCACATCTATAATCATAGCTCAAGAGGCTAAGATCTAAGGATTCTGATTTTAAACCAGCCAAGGCACAAAATCCATAAGTCATTTAATCAGCAAAAAGCCAGTGGAAAGGGGAAGGTATGGCTCCTGTGGTAGAGCACCAGCCTTGAACAGAAAAAAAAGACCATGGTGCCTTGAGTTCAAGTATCAGATGCACAAATAATAATTGTGCTTTGTAAAAATAACAGCCCAAGAGGGATTCAAAGCCATGTATCCAGGACTTCAAATTTCATTAGTTTCCACAGCACCAAAATTGTCAGTTAATAAAGATAAAGCATATGAAACACATTTTTATATAGGAAAACAATCTGAAGACTCATTTATAAATAGGGAATACACTGTCAACAATTATAACATTATCAGGAAAGTTAACTACTGTGCTGCTCCACTGCAGCATATGTACTTGAAATTTTTAACTTGGAAGATTGAGAGACTAATATCAAGGAACTATTAAAGAATGTTAAATAAATTCAGTGGTCGCATCATCTTTCATCTTGGTTATTCTTCTGCTCTTTCTATGCTTTGAAATTTCTTACCAGTTCGATAGAATCAGTGGTAGTATCATAAACTGTAAAGTTGCTATTTTTTTAAAAAAATATTGAAACATTTACTTTTATCCTGCCTTAAATGTATATTTGTGGAGGATCCAAAGGTATTCCCTACTTCTCAGACTTCTGGGGATATTAATTGATCCAAACACCTTCTGAAGATTAAGCATTCAAAATCCTCATGAAGAACATCTTGAAGTCACCTTCGCATCCCAAGTGATATTCAGCTAGAGCAATCCACCCCAAGAAGTCATCTCTCACTGTTGCTTACGCAGCTCCTGCACCAAAGATTACAAAATTTAAGAGCAGGAAAAGGCTGCAAAGCATTTATTTGTGCCTTTTATTGACACCACATTCACTAGTTTTCAAAAGTCAACAGACAACACAAAGGCTACAATTGCTAATTAAAAACACATAAAATATTCATAGACAGAAGAAATTATCACACAATCAAGGTAGTAAACTTAATTCTTATCGCCACAGTTTTCTTTGGTGCTACTTTACATTCCTTCCCTTTGCACACGATCTGTTATATATGTTTTCATTTCTAGAATATTATAGTAATGAAATCATATCTGTGACGTTTATGTCTTTTTTATTTCACTGAGCACAATGCTATGATATCCACCCAGGGTGTTAAAAAAATGGATCATTTTTGTAGCCCACCTTCATCCATCCACTTGTCGATTGGTTTGTATTTGTGTTCTATTCCCTTCAGAGCTGTTAAGAATGAAGCTTTTTGTGAATTTTCACAGGAAAAACTTATATGCACAAGAACTTTAACTTCTCTTGAGTAGATACTGAGTTGTGCAGTAGATGACTTACCGAGTGGGTGTGTATTTATCATTTTGAGAAAGTGACAGCCTGGTTGGGAATATGGCTCAGGTGGCAGGTTGTTTATCTTATAATTATAAGGTCCTGACTTCAAGTCTCAAAACTACAAAAAAAAAGAAACTATACTTTATATTTTCACCAGCATATGAGAATGTTTCTTTATGCCTTCACCAATATTTTACACGGTCAATACTTTTTAGTATTCTATGTATATAAATAACACTTTCACATTTAATTTTTTACTTATCCAATGAATAATTACCTGTGTAAAATATTTCCCATATACTAATTTATCACTGGCTTGTTTTTCAGATGAAGGCTCTGCTCAGAATTTTCCTTCTTTTAAAAATTGTGCTGCTTAAATTTTATTATGTAGTTTTTGGATATTTCATCTGTGAAAATAAATTCTACATTAGATTAACAATAATTTCCCTCTCTATATTTAGCTTCCATTGTCTTTCTTACTAATGTATCTTTACAAGCAAAGATTTTTAATTCTAATGAGGTCTAATGTATCAATTTTTTCACAGATGGAATATTTTTCTTTTAATTGTAAGAAATGATTTTCTAACTCAAGATCACAAGAAATCTGCTCCATTTTTCCCCCTAGAAGCTGTATATAGTTCAATTTCAGTTTTAGGCCAATGATGAATTTTGCCTTGATTTCTGTATGTAGAGGTCCCTTTAGCACCGTTTATTAGATTATCCTTTCTCTGTATGATTGCCTTTGGATGTTTTTTCCAATTGTCACTATAGGCTTGGATGTCATATAGTTCTTTTAGGATGTTGAATGTGATCATATAATTTCCCTCCTTAAATCCTCTTTGGCCTTTTGTTGTTCATAGTATGAACGTCCAAATTTTCAACCACACCCACATGACCTGGCCTTTCTCCAAACTCTCTGACCTCATCTCTTACAACTTTCCTTTCTGCTTTCTGGGCTTCACTCACTCTGCCCTTTATCCAGTTCCTCAAATGCCCTGTAGTCCTTCCTGCCTCTGTACATGCTAATCCTTCTACATGAATGCTAGCTTATCCTTCTCCCTACTTACCTAGTACCTACCTAGAGGCTTTGTCAGTTCCTGGAAGACATCCTGCATGTTCTAAGCTTGCTCAAGTCCCCTTCCCCCACAACTTTGAGTGTTTTGATAACATCCAGTATTTCTCCTTCACAAGACTCCTCCCAATGCTTGCCTCATTGAACTACAGGTTTCCTGAGAGCAGATTCAGCTTTCCAAAAGAATCTTATATAAAAATGCATGTTGGCAATTGGGAATTGACAAATAAATATCCAAAGGCAATTATGTAGAGAAAGGGTAGACTTTAAGAAATGGTTCTAAAAAAAACATTACTACCTCTTTGTCTTTCTCGTTCTCTCTTTCTTTTCTGATTTGATTGATGTTAGTTGTACAAAGGGATTTCATTGTGATATTGGCTATTATCAAATACTGGAGTAGGTGGTTCATACCTATAATCTTAACTACTCAGGAGGCTGAGATCTGAGGATTAAGGTTGAAAGTCAGCCGGGGAAGACAAAGGTGAGTAACTGTGATTTCCAATATCAACAAAAATCCAGAAGTTGAAGCTTTGAGCACAAAAACTATGTCAGAGTGCAAGGCCCTGAGTTCAATCCCCTCACTGGCATGTGCACACACACACATACACGCCATCATCACAACCACCACTAACACCACACCTCCCACACAGAAAAACTATATGTGTATATGCAAAATTAAAAATGGATCCTTAATTCAAAAATAATTAAAAATTATTTCAAAATGATCAAAATGAGTTTTGTCTACCTCTGCTTCCTTAAAACTCATGTTCATACTTTGTGTTAGTCCACTCTTTCTTCATTATGATGAAATATCTGATAGCACAACATAAAAGATGGAAATACTTTAAGAGTTTTGGTTCATGGCCTCAGAGGTTTCATTCCATGGTCAAACATGTCTGCTGTCTCTGGGAGTTGATGAGGAAGAGAATCCTGGCAGAGAGGATAGGGAGGAGCAAGGGAGCAAAGGAACAAATTTGGCTATCTCATGGCAACCAAGAAAGAGAGGAGAGAGGAGAGAGGAGAGAGAGGGGGGAGGGCAAGAGAAATGGAGAGAGGGATTTGAGAATAAGATGGAGGGAGGGAGGAAGTAAGGAAGTATAGAAAAAAGAAAGGAACCACAGGATACGCATTCCCAGTAACACTTCTTTCAGCTAGGTCTCATTCCTAATGTGTCCAGAACTCCCCAAAATAACACTGCCATTGGAAAGAATACTTTATATCTAAACTATAACTGTGGTTTATATTGACAGTATGCATATATTTTTCTGTGCAACTAAAATAATAACCCATTTAAGAACCATCTTACGCCAGGTGCTTGTGGCACACATCTGTAATTCTAGCTAATCAGGAGGCTGAGGTCTGAAAATATGGTTTGGAGACAGCATAGGCAGACAGATCTGAGAGACTCATATCTCTAAACAATCAACAAAAAGCTGTGCTTTCTTGTGGATAGAGTACCGGTATTGAGCAAAAAAGGTGAGTGTTGGCAAAAATATACTAGCAAAGTACAAAATTCTAAGTCGTGCATTGATTAAATATTTATTAATTTGCCAGGCTCTGAGCTAGGTACTTGGGATTGACACTTTAACCAGACACCAAACATCAGAGACTCATATCTATAATTTCCGCTACTGGAGTGGCACATATCATGAGGATCATGATCCAAGGCCATCCCAGCAAACCTAAAGAGAAGCATGAAATGCCATTCTAAGCATTAGCTGGGTATGATGGAATATGCCTACCATTCCAAACCAGCTTAACATAAAGTGAGATCCTGTCTGAAAAATATCCATAGCAGTTGGGTATTGGTGGCTCATGCCAATAATTGTAGCTATTCATAATACTGAATTCTGAAGGGTAGAGTTTTAGAGCTAGCCTGGGTAGAAGAGTCTGTGAAACTCCATTTCCATGTAAACAGTACAATGCTAGACTTAAGGTATGACTCAAATGGTGGAGTGCAAGGAAGCTGAGTGACCACATGAGGCCCTGATTTCAAGCCTCAGTACTAGAAGAAAAAAAAGAGCAAAAAGATCTAGAAGTACTCAAGGGGTAGAGGACCTGTCTAGTATGTAAGAAACCCTGAGTTCAAACTCCAGTTCTGCCAAGATTTAAAAAAAAAAGAGGCTGTGAAATCTACCTATTGTTGAGGAGCTCATTCATGGTCAGAAAGGAGAGTTCAACCTTATTTAAATAAGTATATGTAAGCTTGAACTGGCAATGAGGATTGAGGAATACGGAAACACCCTCAAGCTCTATAACTCTTCTTTTTGTGGCTATCTGTTATTTCCTTCTGCTCAAAGGGTTATGAAATAACCCTTTTCTCATACTTTTTTCTTCTCTTCAGTGTCAGAACCCACACCTTATCCTTTTCTAGATCTCTCTGACTTGCTTTCTGATTCCCACCTGGTAGGCTATTTTCAGCAAAATTAGAATCAGAGTTCTTTCCAAAACAATAACTTTAATAACTTTGCTCCTTTGCTCTATAATCTCCAATTGCCTATTCCAGGGGTTTCAACTCCAATGTTTCCTAAGTAACATCAGGGACAACAAGGAATGAATGAAGAAAGCCTAGTGTTAGACAATGGGTTGTCTTAGACTCTGTGGCCAATGAAAAAGTAGATACTCCTTCTAGAGCAAGCAGCCACTTCTTAGCTCTAACTGCTGCCAGGCAGGAATGTAACTTCAATGTTCCAGATGTTCCATCATTCTCAAGAATAACAGCATTCCAGAATTTCAAACAACATTTAGTCCAACCCTTTGCAAGCCAAAGAAAACATGTCTGTGGACGAGAATCAGTTTGTGGGCTACTAAGCTGCTACTCTATGGCCTGTAGCTGCAAGTCTGTCACAGTTAGAAATCAAGATCTCTCTCCACAACCACTTCTCCTAATTCTTCCTCCTGCCAACCACCCGCCTCTTGAGTCACATCAGATTTCTTGGGCTTTCTCTGAGCATATCTTATACACAATACCTATCTTTGGGCCCTGGTATGTGTTGTTTTTACTGAAAATTTATTAACCTTTCATGATTAAATCAAACTTCATTTTTCAAAACACAGCTCAAATGTAGACTTCTCTGGAAAGCTTCTGTGGGTTTCCAAATCTCAGTTTATTTACACTGTATTTTATTTTTTAGTTCATTTTTGGGGGATGTATGCTATTACTGGGGATTGAACTCAGCCTGACCATTGTCCTTGAGTTTTTTGCTCGACTTAGCCCTCTGACACTTGAGTCACGTCTGTACTTCTTGCTTTTTGCTGATTATCTGGAGATAAAATTCTCTTAGGGTTTCTTGCCTGAGATGAATTTGAATCTCAGTCCTCAGATCTCAGTCTCCTGAGTAGCTGAGATAACAGGCATGAGCTATTGGTGTACAGCTTACACTTTATTCCTATGTTGTTTAAGTACTTAATGCAGTAAATTGTATTTAATTTTTCTAAATATAGATTCAGATCTTACTCCTCTACCAGACAATATTTCCCACTTTTATTCAGTGTCATGTTTTGATTGGTTCAATGAATGGGTGGAAACTTCATTGAGCCAGGGAGGACTTGGCTAGACACTGGGACTAAGAGCACTAATTGTTCATTTGATGAAATTATAGGTATGAAATTGTAAAATGTAAGCATACTATAAAAGTGATATATGATACTGAGTGACAAGCCTGTCCACACCTCTGCTATTTGACTGCTAATGATGATTCAGTAGGAATTCACAGGCTATACTGGAATGGCAAGCTATTGATAATAATATTTATGCATGAAACCAGGTGAGTAATTATGCCTTTTTTCATAACTAGGTCAAGTGAGGCTCAGAAATAAGGATTTGCCCAAGATCAGCAAGCATATAAGAGGAAGGATCTATACTCTGAAGTTAGATGTCTTATTAAAAAGTAATCTGTATCTTATCATTCATTATATTTCAATGGCCTCTCTGATGCTATTGTGAGGTAGTTGGTCCATTTATTATTGAATCTTTGATATAAAAATGCTTTTATTTTATTTCTCCAAAACAAATCTTCAAAGAAACAACTATCTCATTAAAAAATGAGCCACTTCTCTGAAGAGGAAATAAGAATGGCCTACAGACACATGAAGTAATGCTCAACATCTCTGGCCATAAACGACATGCAAATCAAAACGACTTAGTTAGAATGGTCATGATCAAGAAATCTAACAACAGATGCTGGCGGGGATGTGTCCAGGAGGGATCTCTACTACTCTGTTGATGGGAGTGAAACTTATTCCTCAAAAAACTAATCGTAGAGTTCCCCTATAACCTAGCAATCCCACTCCTTGGCATTTATCCAAAAATCCAGAAACAAGGACATACTAAAGCCACTAGCACAACGATGTTCATTGCAGTATTATTTATCATAGCAAGGATATGGAACCAAGCCAGATGCCCCTCAGTAGATGATTGGATCAACAAGATGTGGTATTTATACACAATGAAATTCTATGCTGCCATCAGAAAGAATGACATCGCCACATTTGTAAGGAAATGGAAAGACTTGGAAAAAATCATATTAACTGAAGTAAGCCAGACCCAAAGGAACATAGGCTCCATGGTTTCTCTCATTTGTAATAATTAATACACATCTAGGACTCTCCTAGGAAAAAATTACAATAGCACAAAACCTAGATACATAAGCTCATATAGGATGAGACTAAATGAAAGAATTTCTAGGATATGGAAACAAGACCTTTACCTTGAGTGATTGTTGTTCTTAATGTACTATGCTATTATTTCTCTTCTCCTCTGTTGACCTTTGGTTAATTTCATATTATTACTGTATCTGACTTCATTACCTGGTATATTATATATACATTTATTTGTTTATTTGAAATAAGAAAGGGAGGGGGAACCAAGATGATTGGGAGGGGGTGGGAGAGGAAAATGGGGACAAAAACATGAAAAAAGGTATCTATGTGTGAGAAGTAATGCACCTACTATTTGGTGAATGTAAATGTAACCCCTCTATACATGACCTCGTTAATAAAAAAAATTAAAAATGCTTTCATTTTGTAATAGAGTTTTACATTGATGCACTGGATTTATAGATGATAAATAATACAAATGGTTCTTCAGTCATTTAACATTCATACAACTGCTGGCTTAATCACTACAGATTTTACTTTATTTTTCAAATGAAGACAGTCATAACTTCTTTTTTATGATATGTTGTGAAAAGAAAAATATAATGATGAATGTAAAGGAAATTTGTAATACAGATTATGATCATTTTTTTCCATTGTGTGATGAAGATATGTCAGTTTTTTTTATTTGCTAATTCTTACAATAGCAAACAGAGGAAAACGTTGTTTTTTATTATTTCCATTCTTTTCAGTGATAGGAATGGAAGCCAGGGCCTTGTACCTGCTTGACATATACTCTACAAATGAACCATACTTCCCGCCTATTTTTCACATTCTAATAATGGCATTTTTCACATGGTTACATGACCGTAGGATATGGTATATTTGACTCCAGAGGTAACTCTTAGCCATTAGGCAATTTTATTCACTGATATCTGTATGTGGCTTTGCCTAAGGATATTTGATCCCAAATTCAAGTACTAGAGATAGCATTTTCATTCAAATTTTCAAGTTCATGATTTGAAACATTTCAAAATATGTGAAGCAGGTGGCAACTTTTTGCAAAAGCTCTTCATCCTCCTCATTCAAAAGTCATTCTTCCCCAGCTTAAAGGCCTCATTGAACTCTACTCTAGATATGTTCTTGGAAAGATTCTGGTAGATTTCAAAACATGTTACTTATAGATGGGAAAATACACCAAATCTTGGTACCAAGGATTGAATCAGTGGCTTCTGAAATGAAAAACCATCATCCTGGGCTAAGTGGGAGAAAATGAGGGAGGGTTAACAATGATTAAACAAAAAAGTACTCAGTATCTTATATAATTATGACCCTTTGCTCATCACATTTTCAATAACAATAAAATTCAAAAAGAAATACAGTCATCCATAAGGGAACATATATCACCTATGGGCCTTTAGGAATGCAATATTCTGTACCATAGTGAAACAAGATACCGTACTCCCTACACTCAGTAGTTGAAGGTGGGAAAATTGTGAGATTGAGGCTACTTGGAGCTACATAGGGAGAGCCTGTCTCAAAAAAAGGAGCAACCAAATAAAAATAATATTCTAGGGAAATCCAAATGAGTCTCAAAGATGTCAGACCCCTCTAGAGACATCAAACTGCAATTACAGCCATATTATTTATCTGGATTAACTGGAGGCTGCCATTACTTTATCTGAACAGCTTTGTTTTCTCAAAGCAAGTAGCACCTGAATGTTGTAGAGTACTAGGTGGTTTATAAAGCACATGTACATATAACCCTTCAATCAGTCATTAAAGAAACTTCAGAGCTTAAAGCAGAGTAGATACTATTGTCTCTGTGACATCGAAAGTGAAACTGAGGGCATGGAGATTGGCCTAGTTAGAGTGCTCTCCTAGCATGCATTAAGACCTTGGTTCGATTTCTTGGTTCTACATACATAAAAAAAAAACTGGAAGTGGTGCTGTGGCTCTAATATCAGACCACTAGCTTTGAGAAAGAAAGTCCAAGGACAGTGCTCAGGCCCTGAGCTCAATCCCAGGACTGGTGAAAGAAAGAAGGAAAGAAAGAAAGAAAGAAAGAAAGAAAGAAAGAAAGAGAAAGAAAGGCAGAAAGGAAGGAAGGAAGGAAGGAAGGAAGGAAGGAAGGAAGGAAGGAAGGAAGGAAGGAAGGAAGAATCTGAAAGTCCTGAAGTTAACTAAGATTTAAGTAAGTCGTATTCTAGATATTCGTATGCAATTCATATGTATTATCCTTGTTTAGAGCTTTCTCTTCCATGTCAGATACTTTGGTGATTAGTTTGCTTTAACAAGTTACATCTTAGTGCTAGACATACAGATTATTTGCAGCTTTAACTGAGCACTGATTACAGATTGCAATCCAGTTCCTCACAGCTGTTTCTGAGAAAAATGACAGTGAAGATACACGGGGTGGCACTAGGCAATGTTATAGGTGAGGCTCTGTGATTGTTGGCTACTGCCTTCCTCTACATTTATCTCCCAAGCCCCTTTAATAAGGTCCCATGTCCATCTTGATCTCAGGCAACTACTTACAGTCATATGACTCAATCTGTGAACTCAAAACTTTTATTTCTGTGTGAGTTAGAACATAAGTCAGTGAAAATAAGGGTCATCTTTTTCTCATACCTTGGAAGGTAGATGGATTATTAGTAGGAATTTTTACACTTTACTTAATAAACCACAGAATGCTTTGATATTTGTCAGACATATATTACTGATTTTCAGCAGATGACTCAAGCTTGTTGTAGTTTGAAATATGACCAGAGTCACAGAGAAAAGAAACTGGTATTTTCCAGCAATGCCAATTTCATCTCTTTTGCCTTCCTAAGTAAGCTTAAATACTGAACTAATGAAGATTCAAATAAAATAATCAAATATTGGCTTATCAAAAACAGTGTCTTTCTCTTCTACCTAACAATACTATTCCTTAGTCATCTGCTTTCCAATGCTGACAAAAATCAAAATGTGTGTGCTATGGATGTGCAAAGAATACTTGTTAATAAATTTGTTAAAAGCTATCCCTGTCATAGATAAACCAGGAGAGGGATAAGGATGTAAAAGTGATACAGTATTAGAAGAACACCTGGACTGAAATGAAAGTGTCTCATCAAGAAATATCTAGGCTAAAAGATGAATGGATCAAAATATAGCAAAGATATGGAACCAACTTAGATGTCCCTCAGTTGATGAGTGGATCAACAAGATGTGGTATTTGTACACAATGGAATTCTATGCTGCTGTCAGAAAGAATGACATGGCCCCATTTGTTAGGAAATGGAAAGACTTAGAAAAGATCATATTAAGTGAAGCAAGCCAAACTCAAAGGAACATAGGCTCAATGGTTTCCCTCATTTGTCATAATCAGTAGAAACCTTGGGCTCTCCTAGCAGAGATTTGCAATAGAGCAAAACCTTGATACAAAAGGCCATATAGTAGGATGCTAAATGATTGGATCTCTAGGATATAGAAACATAAGGCATATAATGAATGATTGTTGTTCTTAAGGTACTATGTTATCTCTCATCTCTTTTGCTGTCCCTTGGTTATATCATAGTGTTACAGTATCTCACTTTGTTACCTGATATATCGGATATATTTGTATTTGGTTACTTGAAATTGGATAGGGAACGGGGGAAAACAAGATGAGGGGTGAGGATAGGGGGGAGGGAAATGGGGACCAAGACATGTGAAAGGGTATCCATGTATGGGAATTAATGCACCATGTATCTGGCAAATATCATGTAACCCTTCTATTAATTACAATAAAAAATATATGAAAAAAAGAAAAAGAAAGGCTAAAAGGAAAATCTAAAAAAAACCTGAAATATGTAGGCTAAAAGATGAATGGATCAAAATATATATGTATGTATATGTGCATACATACATATATACATGTATATATATGTATATATGTGTACATACATATATACATTGTTATATATGTATGTATACATTCATGTATATGAATATTCCACAGATTGGGAAATGGCACTTGTTCATGTTTTTTCTCATTTGTAGAAATTAGATCTAAACAATAAACTTAGGGTTATATGTATAAATACACAAACAAATGGACTAAAAGGTGGTGTTCTAAAGGGAGACTTCCAAATGGTGTGGCTCTTCTATACTACTGATGATTGGTTATTCAAAATAAATATCAGGAAACTGGAACATATGTTACTGGGAGGGAGATGAGATCCAGAGAAGGGTATAAGCACATCAATGGGGACAGAAGGGTGAGAAAATGCAGTCATCATCTTCATTGTACATCATGTAAAAATTGAGCCGCAGAACTTGAGGATACTGCTGGGATTGGGAAAGACAAAGGAAAATGGTGGAGTGAGTCACATTGATCAAGAAACATGGTTCTCATAATCTGACATCTTGAGTTGAAGTCCCTTTGTACAATGATTTAAAATTTAAAAAGAAACAGACCTTGGTTATATTATTGAGGGTATATGGAACCAACTACCATAAAAGCTGACAGTTATTCCATACTTAGTTTATCCTCCTGAAAGCTTCACCTGAGCTACCTCATTTAATAGAAATAGTGCTTACTCTGTGCTCATCCATTCTTCTAACTGCTTTATGGTCATTAACTCATTTACTCTTCACTAAGAACCTGTGGACAAGATTCTGCTCTTACTCTGATTTTACAAATTATAAGATAGTAACTGAGACCATGAAGCAGCTGGTTCAAGGTCATACAGCTAGGACGTTGAGATAATCAATGCTGGAACACTTGAAATCCACCTTCAGAACTTATAGTGTACTCACTACTAAATGACATTGACATATCACCTGTTTGAGCCTCCTTTTCTCACTGACAAAATGCATGGAAACTCTCACTGATTATCTTCCCTTTCACAGCACTGTCCTTTCATGAGCTAGGCATTTTATTCCAAATTTCACAATATAAAGGAACCAAACTCAGCTTTAGCAGAACACATTTTTATTTCATTAGATACTCAGAACAAGCAGGATGCTGGTAGCTCATACTTATATTCCTACCTACTCAGAAGGCTGAGAACTGAGGATTGCAGATTGCAGTTTGAAGCCAATTAGGGTAGGAAAGTCTCCAAGGCATTGTTAGCCAATAAATAAGCTACAAGTGTGGTTCAAGTGGCAGATACAACTTTGAGTGAAGATGTCAATCTAGAACACGAGTCTTTGATTTCAAGCCCCACTGCTTGTCCAAAAGAAAAAAAATTAGAACAGTGGGAATGTGTTTAGTATTTTAAGATTTTCAAAGCCATTTTTTCCTCCATCTAAACCTAGTATTCCTTTTACTTTTTTTATCATATTTTATTTTTCAGGGTAATATATAGAGTGATTAGAGTTACATTTGTCAGGTGGTGGGTACATTATTTCTCAAAACTTGATAAACTTCACATGTTTTTGTCCCCCTTTCCCTCCCCCTCCCAGACATCTTGTTTTCCCCTTCCATCCCTATTTCAAATAAAGCAATAGGTGTGTATACAGTATACAAATTCAGATACAGTAACCTCATGAGATTAACCATAAGTGGAAAAAAGAAAAATGACAAAAATAGAAAGAAAGAATAGCTTTACACAGTACATTAAGAACAGCAATCACAAAGATAAATCTCTTGTTCCATTAACCTAGAGTTCATTTTGCTTAGTCTCATCTAGGATTCTCCTATCAGTGGACCACAATAGCTCAAAAGCTGTGTACATACAGGATGAGACTAAACCTAGTATTCTTTATGGATTAATTTCTGCCATTATTTATTTAGCTGAACTTAGGTTGACTTGCTCATGGTTGACACTCTGCCAGTTAGGTACACTCGAGCCTGGCTTCTTTTTTTGAAAAAAAATATTATAAAGGAAATGTAGGAGGGGTTACAGATACATAAGTCAGGTAATGAGCCCATTTATTTTTTAACATTTTAAAAACAATAATTTGTACATTTTTCTACATTTCTCTTATTTTTTAATTTAAATTTTATTGTAAGGGTGATATACAGAGGGGTTATAGTTACCTAAGATAGTAAATTTTTGATCAGTGTTACCCCTTCCCCCAATTTGTGTGGCTCCCCTCCCCGCCCTGCAAGTTGTAAAGTTCATGTCCAGCGTAGTGAATATCATTGCTGAATTAGTTCTCCTGTTGTCCCACCATTTCTATGGTTTCCCTTTCTCTTCTTCAGAGAACTTGATTTTACATCGTCTAGGCCTAGAGCCTGAAGTTCTTGGAAGGGGATCATATTACAGGGGTACCCCTTTAAGCTTTGGGCTTAAAGTCCCTCAGGCTCAAATTCATTAGACTGTAGGCTCTTCTCATAATGTCTTGTTCATCATCTAGCTACTTTTGTATTCTCTTAATAGTTGTAATGCAAGATAATACTGTCACCCAAGCTCACAGGCCAAACTGCTGGTAACTCCAGCTACTGCTGTCTTATTGGGCAAGTACTTACATTCTTATTTTACATACGAGAAAGCAGACTAACACAGAGCTTGAGTACTTGCTGAAGACACAGAATTTGAAAATGATAGATTCAGGATTCTACTGCCTCACTCAATAGCTTTTTGTTGGTTAATTGGAAATAGGAGTGTCATGAACTATGCTGTCCAAGCTGACTCCAACCACAATCCTCATATCTCAGTTTACTGAGTATCTATGATTACAGGTGTGAGCCACTGGCGCTGCAGTGGTGCTAGGATTAACAATTTATGTTTGGTCAATGACTGTATGACTGAAATGTATGACTTGACCACGTTAGACTTAGAATGGCTATGCTCAAAGTTTGTGGCAGTACTTTTGGGCCCACAGATTCTTTCAGTAAGTTGGCTAGAAAAAGTATCTTGGCTAAGCCAGGTGGGGTGGCTCATGTCTGTAATCCTAGCTACTCAGGTGGCTGAGATCTGAGAATCAAGGTTCAAAGCCAGCCAGGGCACAAAGGACCTGAGACTCTTATTTCCAATCAACTTCTAGAAACAGGAAGTGGGGCTTGGCTTCTGGCGGTAGCCTTGACCTGAATAGCTCAGGGACAGTGCCCATGCCGAGTACAAGCCCCATGACCCACAAAAACGAAGTATCTTGGCCTTTTATCCTGTAATTTCCATCAGTGAAGTCAAGACCCTCTACCTTGGTCTAAAACAATGAAGTTCAGGAATGATCCCAAATTATAACATTTGATATATATTCTGATATTGATTTTTGATAAATACCTGCATTGTTCTATGTCTGTTTTTAGCCACATAAACAGCATCTGGCCTACAACTTATTTGTATATTATGTGACAAATAATATAAATAAAAGAAGAAAATATTTATGTAACAGTAGAATTGTGTGAACCTGAAAGGTCATGAATAAGTTGCCTTTGATTTTGTTAAGTATATAGGACTTTATTAGAGGTCTTGATTGTCACAATAAAAACGCTGGCTGATCTTGCTTATGCATTAAAAAAGAAAGAAAAGAACAAATTTAATACCATGCTATTTTTTATGAAGGTATCTCAAAGAACCAGAGATATTTTGGTCCTTGGATACAGTTAGAAGTAAGTACTTAGCACTGCCACAACTCTTTCTCCCTTTATTGTCTCTATTTCTCCTGCCACCTGTGCTCTTTCTATTCTGTCTATAGATTAAGTTCTCTATTTTAGGACTGAAAATGTAGAAAAATGGCCATTATTACCAACTATCTAGTTCAAGTTCAGAAACACATTGAGTCGAACTGTGTTGAGCCACAACTTTTAAAATGAGGATTCTGATCTTACTAACGTGTATCAAATGCTCAGTCTTTAACTAGTTAATTATTATAGGTCATGGGATCTTATTGTAGGAACATCCTTGCCCTCAGAAACCATGTGAATTGAAAATGATCCTTCTGGAGGAAATAAAGGAAAGATTCCTTCAACCGAGATTCTGATAAGACAATAATATGCATAGATTTCTTCCACAGAGGCACAAAATATCATTTTTGCCACTGCATGCAGCCTAAAGACCATATTAATGAGATAAGGAGATGAATTTCTTATATGTATAGCAAATATGTGTTTAAGTGCAGTCTTAACCATAGTTCACAGAAAGGTCTATGCTTTGGGGGGTATTAAACAGGATTCCCAGGATAATTAGCTACCACATTCATTAGCTTCCTTTGAAGAATAAGAAAATGATTAGTGTTCTAGGGAATATAATTTAAGAATTCGGTTTAGCTCTGACATTTCATGGATCTATTATTAAGTCTCCTATAGGGGCAGCAGGATTCACCTGTCTGGAACTATTTAAAAGGATCCTGAGCTTCATTCATATTCCCCAGAATTGTACTACTAGCTCTAGGTTTGTCATAAATATAAGCCCCCTTTCATTGGAAATGTTCACCCATCATTAACACATTCATATGGGTTGACCAGGGTATTTCCTTACAGCAGATTCCATTAAGAGTAGGAAAGGGAGAAAATTGGGAAGTCAATGGAAAATGATTATTCTGGCTTATACATTATATTAAAATGAGCCTCATCTTTCATCTATTTAGTGCTCTATCTCTGGCTCCTTCAATGGAACTTAAGTTAATGATAACTTATTGAATGCGTAGATTAATTTCCTTTACTTTGTGTATACTGTTTCTGACTATCAAATCTATATAATATCAGGGCAATAGGCAAGAACCGATATTCCAAAAATATCACAGGTCTTACATATGCATGCCATGTTAAGCCTGCAGAGGAATTCTGTAAAGTAGTAGGGATTACTTTTTCTCTCTGATGCTTAGAGAACTGTTAAAATTTCATAGAAGATCCGGTGTTTGAACCCAGACATTGTCTCCATAAGCCTGTAGGCTGCTTCCACATTGAACTGTAAAATCAGTTCTCATTTTCCAGAGTCACAGAGGAAAATGAATCCATGCACATATCAAAAATTTAATAATGTTGTGCAAAGTGAGTGCTGATTATTCATATTTCTGGCCCATTCTATGAAAAGCTTTCACTTAATAAAAATTCATCTTTTCAAAACCCATTTCTTCCAAAACATTTCCTCAACTTCAAAAGACTAACATGTTTGAAATTCCAATAATCTCATATCAATGGAAGATAATTTGTGTGTATAGCTTTTCTTGGATTGCGGAAAGGATTATCACTCAATAATGAAAATCAGACAGTTAAAATTTTATTATTGTAATTCTATTATCTTCAAGTAATTGTAAAAAGGAGCTTTAATTCAACCTGTCAGTTTATGAGTAAAAAGCATCTTGATTCTTGTTACCCTTTCTACCACTGTTTCCCATCTCTCAGAACACAACCCATCACCCCCCCCCACACACAAGTTACCTGATTCCATTTTAACATAAGAAACTTGAGTATTATGAATATATTTACCCATACTTCATTTCTCCATTTTTCTGCCCTTTTCCCTTGACCTCATCTCTGCCCAAAACATGTCCCAAATTTCTGGTATTCATTTCATTAATCTGTAAGCTACTTAACTAAATCCTCCCCTCTATATACCATACTCTAATACATTTGTGTACAAAATTGGTGATGACTAAAGTAAATCACTTCTTCTATGGTAGAATAATAATGATAAGAATTTATTTTGTCGGGCACCAATGGCTCATATCTGTAATCTTAGCTACTCAGGAGAGAGAGATGAGGACCACAGTTCAGAGCCATCTGGGGAATG
Source organism: Megascapheus bottae (assembly GCF_031878675.1). Lineage (NCBI taxonomy): Eukaryota > Metazoa > Chordata > Mammalia > Rodentia > Geomyidae > Megascapheus > Megascapheus bottae. Next base: position 43,898,646 of record NC_143547.1, read on the forward strand.
AAATTCTGTGAGACTCTTAGTTCCAATTAACCACCAGAAAACTGGAAGTGGCACTGTGGTTCAAAGTGGTAAAGCACTAGCGTTGAGCTGAACAGCTCAAGGACAGCACCCAGTCCTAGAGTTCAAGTGCCATGACTGACAAAAAACAAAAATTGTTTTTTAATTTTTTTTATTGTAGGTTGGGAGTTTGGCCTAGTGGTTAAAGTGCTTGCCTAGCATGCATGAAGACCGGGGTTCGATTCCTCGGTACCACATACATAGCAAAAAGCCAGAAGTGGTGCTGAGGCTCAAGTGGAAGAGCTCTAGCCTTGAGAAAGTCCAAGGACAGTGCTCAGGCCCTGAGCTCAAGCCCAGGACTGGCAAAAAAAATTTATTGTAATTGATAGAAGGGTTACATTATATTCACCACATAGAAAGTGCATTCCTTAACAATCATTGCTACCCCTTTTCATGTTTTTGTCCCCATTTCCCTTCCCCATCCCATCTCCTCATCTTATTTCCCCCCTTCCCATCCTATTTCAAATGAACATATATACAATGTATCAGATAACAAGGTAAGATACAGTAACAATATGAGATAACCAAGGGACAACAAAAGAGATGAGAAATAAAATACTACATTAAGAATAGTCACCCCTTATATGTTTCTATATCTTGGAGGTCCTTTCATTTAGCCTCATCGTATATGGCCTTATGTATCTAGGTTTTTCCTTATTGTAAACCTCTGCTGGGAGGATCCAAGGTTTATACTAATTACGACAAATAAGGGAAACCATTGAGCCTATGTTCCTTTGAAAAGCTGTTTTTTTAAAAAATATTCTCTATGCTCATTGTATTTTGTAGTTAACATGGTAACTTCTGTTTACTCCTTTCATAACCTTGATCTACTACTCACGTTTTAAAAATTCACCTTTCAGTCTTTAAGACCAGTTTTGTTTTCCTCTATCATATTTTGTTCAAAAGTTTTGTCTTTTGCCAATGATCCAACCAGTGATGCTTGCCTTAGTTGTGCAATACTCTTCTCCATCAATCAATGTTACCCCTCAACTGACTTTTTAAACTAAAATCAGACTATCTTGCATGACTCATGAAATTTCACTTTTCCAATGAGTGATTGTTGTCCTTAATGTACTATGTCTCATCTCTTTTGCTGTCCCATGGATATCTCATATTGTTACAGTATTTTACCTTGTTATCTGATATATTTTATATATGTTTATTTGGTTATTTGAAATCGGATAGAGAAGGGGGGAAAACAAGATGAGGGGTGGTGGTGGGGGGAGAGAAATTGGGACCAAAACATGAGAAAGGATATCAATGTTTGTGAAGTAATGCACCTTCTATCTGGTGGATATAATGTAGTCCTTCTATTAATTACAATAAAAATATATGACAAAAAAGAAAGAAAGTTCATTTTTCTGGAAAATCTTCCAGTTCTACTTCAACCTGCAAACTTCATCCTTCTCTGAAAGGTCTAGGCCTGAGCTATTTCTCATATTTACTTAGTACTTGCAGAGTATATCTAAGAGTATTTTGTCTACATTCTTGTTATGTAGCAAATAATTATATTTCAGTAAATGTTAATCATATTACTAGTGATCGCAATAATATGTCATGAATGTTCCCAAATGTATAGAAATGAAATTGATTATATTTCAATTAAATATTGAATGATTACTTTTTGTGCAGTCATAGCATGTAATGGAACTTTGGATGAGTAGAATCTCTCTATCCATCATAATTAGCTGTGTAAACTTAAATGAATTCTTTTAGATTAGCAGATGATTAATAAAGATGTGGAATTTTTAACTGCCCTATGAGTTCACGGATTGAGTCTTTAACTCTAATCTGATATCAACCTTTTATTTTTACATTGACATAATTTGTTGGCAGTATTTGAATAATTGGATTCCTTTTGCTTCTGATTTCCTATTTCCTTTTATGAATATTGTTTACATGTCCCTTTTACTCTGACTATTTTGTTACTTATTGCTAAATTGTAAACTTTTACAGTTAAAGATGGCTTGTACAAAATTTATACACACACACACACACACATATGCACACATTTTCCTGTCACAGAATTAAATTTTCAGAAAAAAATATTGGAGCCTAGAGTTTGGCCTAGTCATAGAGTACTTGCCTAGTACATAGAGAAATCTGGAAGTGGTACTGTGGCTCAAGTGGTAGAGTGCTAGCCTTAAGAAAGCTCAAGAACAGTGCCCAAACCCTGAGTTCCTACCCCAGAACTGGTAAAAAGAAAATTCTTGAATTTAATCCTAATTAAATGCATTAGCTAATATAGTATCCAAATGAAATAAGTCCTTTATTCTCATAATGTTTGTCAGTTTCCACATCTTTCAGTAGAGATTGGAAATAATTTCCCTGTACATGTTTAGGAAGTATAGAGTCAATATTAACTTTATAAGATGTGTGATATATGTTAAATGTTTTCATCTTCACAGTTCATACTGAAACTTAATCACTAATACAATAGTATTGAATTAAGATATGATTGATGTATTAGCTCTGCTTCCATAAATTGGATTAGAGACTTTTAGGAAGTCTTGATAGAGGGAATTGATCACCTATTATGTTCTGACTTTTACCATATAATGGCACAGTGTTCCTTTCCTCCAAAAGATGGAACATACATAGTACTCCCTGGAAAGCAAAGAAGGGAGCCTAACCAATGAATCTAACAGAACCTTGAAGTTGGACTTTTTACTCTTCACAACTAATAGCTAATAAATAGAAATTCTTTATAAATTATTACTTATATAATCTATTGTTTTAGAAAGACAATCAGGCTAAGACTGAATGCTACTTATACAAAATAAAAAATTTTTTTCTTTATATAGAGAACTTTGTAAATTATATCTGTAAAGAAAATAATTAATGTCAGAATTGCATGAATGAAGGCTTGATATGGGGATGACCAATGAAGAAGCTGAAAAACTTAACAAAAAATGAAAGGAGCACACAAACTATAACAATTATGCAAATACTATTGGGGGTGCATAGAAAGACCTCATGGAATGGTAAGGAATGAGAGAGTTGGAGGCAGATGCTGTAGGGGGTATTAGCATATACAGAATCGAGAAAGCACCTTATCTGGAGAAGATATTACCTAAAGGAAAGCTGACAGAAACTTGGGCTGCATAGGTTAGGGATGGATTATGGAGCCTCTTACATAGCTTTGGGAAGAATGATGTAGAAGTGATATGAACAAGGAGGCAAGCTATTGTGTAAGTGTTATTCATGCAGTGACAGGATGCAGATGGCCTTTAGAAAGATATGTTAGAAAAAAACTGAAGCTGGGCACCATGCCTCAGAGGCCTGTAATCATAGCTACTCAGGAGGTTGAGATCTGAGGACCAAGGCCAAAGCCAGCCTGGGCAAAAAAAGAACCTGAAACTCTTATCTCCAATTAACCTGTAGAAAATGGGAAGTGAAGCTTGGCTCAAGGTTAGGGCTGTAGCCTTGAGCTGAAGAGCTCAGGGACAGTGCCAGGCCGAGTACAAGCCACATGACCCACATAAAAGAGAAAATAATTGCAAGTTTCAAACAAATTTGAATTAACAGGACCGTCTATGCAGATTTTGATATGGTTCAGAGATAAGGTGGTATAAATCTACCTATCATTTTATGCTTTGGCCTACCACAGAAAGGTCTTGGATCAGGTGCTAATGGTTCATGCTTGTAACTAGCACTCAGGAAGTTGAGAAGCAAGGATTGCAGTTTGAAGTCACTTCTGTGAGGCTCTTCTCCCCAGTTAACCAGCAAAATGCCCGAAGTGCCTTCTCTCTCCCTCTCCTTCCCCGCCCCCTCTCTGTCTCTCTCTTTCTACACACACACACACACACACACACACACACACACACACACACACACACACACACACTCAGGAATGTCTTAAAATCCTCAAGAACTGTAGAGCATGATCCTGGGCCTACATTTACCATGAGTTAGGTGCTAATAGCCCCAGCATTAGCTGCCAGAATCCTGAGGCCAGCCATTATACCTCAATAATTGTCACTTAGAAGAGATACTAAAATGAATATTTGTTTTTCTTATATCCCATGATTTTTTCATCTGCACAGTGAGATAGTATAGCTTTTACAATCTTTGTAAAAGATTGCACTGAAGGCAAAGACAGGAACTTTTTCCCTTGCCAAATCCAAAATGGAAGCAAAGGTTTTGAAATCCCAGAAGGCAGTGATGAAAGGTGTGTAAAATAGAAGTAGAAAGAGAAGGCAAAAGAGAAGAAAGGAAAATAAAGGAGGAAGAAGAGAAGGAGGAGAAGGAAGAGGAGGAGGAAGATAGAAGGAAAAAAGAAAGAAAGAGAGGAAGAGAAAGAAACGAAAATGAAGGAAGGAAAGGAAGGAAGGAAGGAAGGAATTAAGGAAGGAAGGAAGGAAGGAATTAAGGAAGGAAGGAAGGAAGGAATTAAGGAAGGAAGGAAGGAAGGTAGGTTAGGAGAGGGAGAAGGAAGAGGGGAGGAGAAGAGGAATAGGAAGGGAAAAGAGAAAAAGGAGGAGCAGGAGGAGGAGGAGGAGGAGGATAAAGAAGAGGAGAAATAGTTCTGTAAGTGTAGCTACCCATTAAAATACCCCAGCAAGTTAAAATATTGAAACTGAAGTATATACTTCTGGAGATGTGATTAGCCTGGGATGGAGCAGAGATGTCCAAATTTTTAAGTTCCTAGATGAATTGAACATGCAGCCAAATTTGAAAACTTATACCTTTACATCCAGGTAGGAAATGTATAAAAAATAATAATAAAATCTGATCTTTTTGTCTGGTTTGTTTTCATTTTGACAAAGTCTTTCTCTGTTGTTCAGAATGGCTTTAAAGTTGATCTTCTGGACTTAATTAATTCTCCTATGTTAATCTCATTGGCCATAGGCCAATTCAGCCATGCCAGACTGTAGTTTACTTCTGGTTGTGGAGAATTGGTCTAAATATTAAGAAGGTAAATAAATGTGGTACTTTGTTGGATAGAGATTTCTAAAGAATGATTTGTTATGGAGATGTATTAATCAAATACCCATATTTGCATGCGATTTTAACTATAATTTAAAAACAGACAAAGCAAGCTACTCGTTTCCCAAATGCATTACAAGGGATAGTGGACATGGATAAAGAAATTAGGTAAATTTTCACTGATATAATAATCACTGATCTTAAAAAAATTAAAAAAATCACTGATCTTGAATGTGAGGCCTTAGTAGACTAGGCGTCAACAGGTAGCAAGAACTATCCAAACAAGAGAATAACATGTGAAAAGACCCTGAAAGTTGCTAGACCATAGTTACTTATAGAGTCAAGGAAAATCATTTATGCAAAAGCAGATAATAACCATATTCTATCAGTGCTTTTATTTTAATTAATTATTGTTTGTTTTTACACTCTCTTGTGGAACCCTTTAATTCACTTTTTCAGGGATAAGTCCACACAATTTTAGTTTTTCAAATTTGAAATCGGAAACGGATTAGTATCACAGAAATTCAGAGGTCATCTGAAATGAGTCAAAAAAGAATTCAGATTATATTTTCACAGTAAATACAAAGCATTTAAAACTAAGTACTGATTGATACTTTCATTGACTATCCTGTTTTAGATGTTGTTGAGCTTTCTCACTTTACTATCAGCTAGTTAGGAAAAGACTTCAGCATTTCCTGTCTATGTATCTGTCACTCTAATTTACTATCTAACTCTATTTTACTATCTATCTATCTATCTATCTATCTATCTATCTATCTATCTATCTATCTATCTATCTATCTTCCATTCTATCATCTATATCTATCTCACATGTTATTCTTACCTAGATTGTTCCATTCTGTCTTTGGTTTCACAAGTGACAAAATACAAAATTAAGCAACAACAAAAAACCCAACTACTTTTTTAGAGTGGAAAGTACTAAGAAAATAAAATAATAAAATCGGCCTCTCTTTTCTTCCCCCCTACTCCCTCCATTCGCTGGTCTTGCTGTTTGAACTCAGAGCCTGGGAGCTGTCCCCAAGCCTCATAGTGCTGAAGGTTAGCACTCTACCACTTGAGCCACAGTAACACTTTTGGCTCTTTCTGAGTCGTTTGTTGAAGATAAGAGTCTCACACACATTTCTGCCCATGCTGGCTTCAAACCATGATGCTCAGATCTCAGCCTCCTGAGTAGCTACAATTACAGGCCACCATCATCCAGCAAAATAGATCTCTTGGATATGAAAAGCTCCAGAAAAGAAGGTGTAATCTGTGGCATTTCTCTTACAAAGATCACTTTGGGAAATAATTTTAAAATAGTTTCACTTTCCTTTAAAATTTTGTTATGGCTTATTAGTTATACAGGGAGGTTTCATTGTGACATTTCCACCTGTAGACACAAAGTATTCAAGTAAATTTCATTCACTCACTCACTCTCCCTTCCCTGCTGGGGAATGTTTTATACATATTTTGGGGGGCTAGCCTATTGGGTCCAGGAAAAATCAAGACAATGGTATGCAAAGTTTATCTGTGATCCTTCTATGGACTCATTCTTTGGATACTCAAATTACATTATAGAGAGATAGAGACAGAAGTGAAGACAAAGAAATATGTGCTTTATTCTGGGTGGGTGAAAAGATCTGGTGTCTCTTTAGGTACTTTTTGTACTTGTCAATGCTATTTCTTTTTCCTTTCCATAGCCTCCATTCTCTTCTAGGAGCTAGGAATGAAGATTAAAAGAATGACACCAAAGCCTGGCACCAGTGGCTCAGGCCTGTAATCCTAGCTGAGTTATAAGGACCACCTTTGAAAGCTAGCCCAGGCGCCAAAGTCTGAGAGATTCTTATCTCCAATTAACCACCAGAAAATCAGAAGTGGCACTGTGGCTCAAAATGGTAAAATCCTAGCCTTTAGCTGAAGTGCTCAGGGATGGTGCCCAGGCCCAGAGTTCAAGTCCCCACTACTGACCCCCCCAAAAAAAGAAAGAAAGAGAGAAAGAAAGAAAGAAAGAAGAAAGAAAGAAAGAAAGAAAGAAAGAAAGAAAGAAAGAAAGACAGACAAAAGTAAAGACAGAAAGAAAGACAGACAGACAACATAGTGAAGAACTGGATCAGAGATGAGAGAGGGACAGATAGTCTTCTAGAATAGCTATTGGAGCAATATATAACCTGGGACGTTGAGGCCTAGAAATATAAAAGAATAACTACAGTAAATCAACTACAGGAACTACAGGATATGAAATGGATTCTTAGTCCTTCTTACCACTGTTTTCTTATTCCTGACCTGTGCTCATGGTCACATCTTGCTGAATGGCCAGTGAATCTCTCCAAGTGTCCACATGATTACACTCACTCTTTTCAACTTTCACGGCTTGATTTTTAGATTCTCTTAACCAAGATTTATTGAGTGTTGATTATGTGAAGTGCTTGGCAGGTAGCAATAAATGAAGAATCTCTTTAGTGTTGGAGCAATTGAAGCCAAGTTGGAAACAGTTGAGGAAACATACTTACACTAGTTGTTCAACAAAGATTATAGGACATAGAAACCAGAGGAGAAAAGAAGTAACTACAAGGCAGAGAAAACTTCGTAGAGAAAGTGGTCATTGACCTTCTTAGCCAAGACTGATTGGGTTCACCAGAGAAGGGTAAAAGAAAGTGGTCAATTAAAATAGGGAGCAGTATGGGATTTAAATAGATGAGTAGTGAATTTTGTTTGATTAGGGAATGGAGTGAGTTGAAAAGTTTTTGTTAGAGAAATTCAAAAATTTCATGAGGCCGCTGGGAAAATTCTTACACATGTAAAATTATCATATAGATGTATTTATTCATTCATATACTTATTACAGTTCCGAAATCTTTCTTTATTAAAAATGAGGTTAGCATATAACAGTTGCATATATTTAATGCATATAATTTGATATATGTAAGTATTTTATGATGATCAAATCAGGATAACTAACATGTTTATATTCTTTTTTTTGTCAGTTGTAGAGCTTGAATTCAGGACTTGGGTGTTGTACCCGAGTTTTTATGCTTAAGGCTAGCATATTAAGCCATAGCTGTGCTTAGGGTATTCTGGTGGCAAATAGGAGAAAAGAGTCTCATGAACTTTTCTGCCTTAGCTGGCTTGGAGCGGTAAGCCCCAGATCTAAGTCTTCTGAGTAGCTATGATGACATGTGTGAGCTACTGGCATCCAGCCTTACTTACATTCTTTTTTTTTCTCTTTTCTTTTTTTAAATTTTATTTTTATTGACAAAGGTGATGTACAGAGAGGATACAGTAACATATGTAAGGTACTGAGTACATTTCTTATGGAATGTTTTTACTTAAAGTCTTCAGGCCTTTGTTGTGACACCATACAAAATCCCATCTTCTATCCAGTGCTGTGATGTATGTCTGTAAACCAAGCACTCAGGAAGCAGAGAAAGAAGGATCAGGATTTCTAAGCCAGCATAGTTTACATAATGAGTTTTGTCTTACAAAACAAAACCCTAACCCTAAGCTACTAACTCCACTACCTCAAATAAAACCCCTCTTCTAGATATTTCTAAGGACAAGTTACACTATTTTAAATCCTTGTCACTGTACTGTGATCAGCACTTATTTTGTCTATCTAATTGTTACTTTCTATCAGTGAATAACCACTTATTCCTTACTTCTACCTATTTTTTGGCTTCATCTAAACATTGTTATACTCTGGTTTCTCTTCAGATTGTATAAATATTTCGCCTTTTACTAAACATTCTTTACCTTACGAGAACAGCCTCTAAGATTTTCTGTATTAAGTGCCTTTGTCTTTCTGTACCTAACTTGTATAACTTAACATCCAACTAAGGTTGGATGGAGTCTCTCTATGTCATTCCAAATTACAGACTCCTTTACTGTGCCTGCATAGTATTCCAAAGTGCATGTATGTCTCATTTTTTATGACAGTCCTGGGGCTTGGACCCAGGGCCTGAGCACTATCCCTGGACTTTTTCCTCAAGGCTAGTGTTCTACCACTTGAGTCACAGCACCACTTCTGGCTCTTCTATGCATGTGGTACCAAGGAATTGAACCCAGGTCTTCGTGCATGCCAGCCAAGCACTCTACCACTAGGCTAACCTCTAGGCCCCATATTTTGTTTTAATTATCCTTATTAGCATATAGTAACTGTTCTAGGAGATTTTATTGTGACATTCCATACATGCATAAAATGTACTTTGTTAAAGCCCCCTATTAGTCTTTCATGTCTTCTGTCCCCATGTATCCTATTTTTCTTATCTTCTCATGAGGCTGGTAGAATCTTTGTTTCTACTGTTTACCTTTTGTGATGGAATTATTTTAGATATGTAGGTGTTATTTTGATATAGGGATTTTCATTACATATATAGTCAGTAGGGATTGAGGAATCACATAGTAGTTGTAATTTCAATTTTTTTGTGTGCTGATACTGAGGCTTGAACAAGGCCTTAGGCTCTCCCTTGGCATTTTCAGTTCAAGCTTAACTCTATCACTTGAGTTCCAGCACCACTTCAAGTTTTTTCTGATTAACTGGAGATAGAAGTCTCACAGATTTGTCTCGATGTGCTGGTTTGGAACTGCAATAATCATATCTCAGGAGTGAGGTAGGATCACAGATATGAGCCATCAATCCCAAGCTGTAGTTTTAATTTTTTTGAGGAACCTCTACACTGTCTTCCAAAATGGCTATAGTAATTTTTTGTCTGTCATGGAGCTTGAACTATGGGCCTGGGCACTGTCCCTGAGCACTTCATTTCAAGGCTAGTGCTCTAACACTTGAGCCACAGTGCCACTTCTGGGTTTCTGGTGGTTAATTGGAGAAAAGAGTCTCATGGACTTTATTGCCCAGGCTGGCTTTGAAGGGTGATGCTCATATCTCAGCCTCCCGAGTGGCTAGGATTATAGGTGTGAACCACCAGTGCCTGGCTTTGTACTAATATTATTTTATTGTCAATAACAGCATGGCAATGTTTCATTTTCTTTTCTTCCTCATCAACAGTTCCCTTTTGCCTCTAACAGATTTGAGGTGACAGCTCATTGAGGTTTCAATTTGCATTTCTGCAACATTTACCTATATTTAGCATATTCATGTATTTTTACTATTTTGATTTTTAAGTTTTATAGTAGTTATTTGAGTTTCTTCTAGATATTAACTTCTTGTTAGATGTATAGTTTGCAAATCTTTTCTCCCATTCTTTATCTAAGCTCTTTTGCTTATTTTCTTGGCTAGGCACAACCCACATAAATGTGGGTTGTTCCTAAATTTAAAAATTTCTAACTGGTTCTGTGTAAACTTTAGCCTGTTGAACTGGACTTATAGTTGGTCAATTTGAAGTTTCTCATAGCCTAAGTCCCTTTAATACTTTGAGATCCATTCAGGTCTCCATTGCTACCAAAGTCAAGTGCCAAAGTCAATAGAAGACTCTATTGTAAGCTGTGCCTACAGAGCTTTTGCAATCACTTTTTGGTAGCAAACTTTTTAAGACAGGTTATGTTGCTGCTAACAGCCTGATCCAATTAAAATCCTGAATCTGAGGTAATGCATGAACTCCCATTGTCCTTGGCCTTCTGAAAAAAAATTGCTGCGGTGACCTGGTTTACCATGCTCACAGCCTGCCCAAGTAATGGAGTTATAGATGTTCCTTGGCCCAAATGTGTGTTGGAGCTGGAGCTCCAAGCTATGGTCAGGCTGCCTTTACCCTAGCACTCTGCTTTCAGGACACTACAATAAAGACATTCCTATCAGGCTGCACTTATGGACCACATGGAATTAGGAATGTCATAGATGCTCCACACAAATCTTTACCAAAGAAGAAGGTGAAATCCTGTCCCAAATAATGGAAAAAGTAAGAACCCAATGTCCTTTCCCTCCAATTCCTACTTCTAGCTGGGACCTCCCCAGTGCCAGAATAACAGGATAGCATATAATAGTAAAATTATTCATGTTGTCTTAAAAATGAAATATACATATGTATCTCAAATGACTGTAATGCCAGGTTTTGATTCTGAATTTCCTTGAGAGAGGTTTCTGTGCATAAATGATGTAACAAAGTTAATTCCAAATACGGTGTCTTTGACTATGCTTCTTGTAATGTTATAAAGTTCTTTCTTGTTCAGAATCCTGTCGAGAGCATTGGAATGTATTTGTGGGGTGAGAGAGAGTAGGTTCCAAAGGTTAGGCACTTGAAACAGCCAATGACCTCTCCTGTGAGGTAATCCAGACATTCAGTACTGGAGCTGGGAAAAATCTCATCAGAAATTCAAGCTTCTTTGAATTTTGCAGGTTCACTGAAGGGAAAGTGTAGCCACTCAGCTACCACAAATCTGTAAAAGATCACTTTGTATAATGACAGCAGTTCTGTAAGGAAGAACAAACCCTACAGTTCTCTGATCTATTTACGTTCAGTGTTTTCTCTATCCACCAAGATTTCATCTCCAAAGTGTTTTTAAACAAATATTAACCAGTGATGTTTCCTACCCAACGCAGATTCAAAGCAACTGTTGTGTACTGACCTGAATGCTTATGAAGGTACAACAAGCCAAGGTGGCTTGCTTGTTCATTTTGGCCAAAAGACATTTGGGATTAGGCCAGAGCATGACCTACTGGTAGAGTACTTGCTTAGCATGCACCAAGCCTTGGGTTTGATTCCTTGGTACCACATACACAGAAAAAACTGGAAGTGGTTCTGTGGCTGAAGTGGTAAAGCACTAGCCTTGAAAAAACACAAGGACAGTGCCTAGACCCTGAGTTCAAGACCCAGGACTGGCAAAAGAAGATACTTAAAATTTATCAAGGGACACAATTGAAGATCATAGAATTATATAATTGAAAAAAGTGATAATGGGCTAAAAGTCACTTTACTGTCTTTACGTCATCTCCTAACCTACTGAAGTCTTCTAATGCTTCATTTGCATCATTGGATAATGGTCATTGCATAGGGGGGTTATAGATAATACTATCAGTCTAGAAAGGGTTTGAATTTGAGAATCGCTGATATATTTAATCAGGAAGCAGAGATAACTCCACAGGCAAGTAACTCATAATTATACTGAGTATACCTCCTCATGATTTAGAGGAGGAACCAGACTTCTTTTCATGATCTATAATCCATATCAAATTTTAATATTTAAAGACTAGGCACTCCTTATTTTTAGTTGGAATTGAGTTGCCAACAATTTATATCCACAGTCCTAACAGATTGGTAATCCCTCAAAATCCTTCACATCTTTTCATTGCTAAAGCTGTACACTATCAATTCTGAGCTCACCTATCATGGGAACAACAAGAGTATTATGAAAGTTTAAAGACATATCTGCGGATATTGCGAATTGAAACTCTTCTCCCACAGCAAGCTGCAGACAGAACAGGTGTTGGAGATTTCGGTTCAGGCATACCTGTGGAAGTTATGGCCAGATATGCAAATCTATAAAAAAATCTCAGTGTCTCATATTTAACCTAAAATCAGTCCCATTTTGAACCATTCAAGTTACTCGGTGAAACAAGGAAAAATATCTGTCAAGCTTGTGGATTCCACCAGTCCTGTGAAAAGTACGTTGGAGTCTTTCTTCCTTGTATTTTGATTGGTGGAAAATGTCTAGAAACTCTTGCTGGCAGAGCATTGAGGATAGTAGAAGAGGCAGAACCCAATCCAATTCACTGTTTTCACAGCTGTCTTAGCCCCTGACAGCTGCAAAAATTAGCTTTTATACTGTTCTGATTCCAAACAAGCCTTAGAAGGAACAGGGCCCTGGGAAGCTAATTGCATACTAGTTAGCCCCTCACTACAAGCCTTTGTCATGTATGGAGCTCTTAATCAGACAATACACATCCCAAGCTTGAGAATTAAACTGAATCTGCTTGGCTTATTCACTTGGGTAACAAAAAAGCAGCAGGAGAGTCTCTGAGCAAGGCACCACAGCCTCTTGTGAAGGTCTGAAGTCTCTTACAGTGGACTATAAACTTTAAGCTCTGCACAGGAGAAAGAGAAAAAGGTTATACAGAGCTTTCACAGCTTTCATTTTTATCAGCTCTAATTTTCAATTTTCATGTTTAAAACTTGTCCTAGGTCATCTTAAGAGGTTTTCTGACTATGCAATACTAATACTAGCAGCAAAAAATGATAAACCTGAGACACATAATTTGGCTTGAAAGTCCATAAATTTATACCAAAGCTTTTTGGATTAGGTTCCAAGCCATATATCTATCATTTTTGGAAATCTGGTGTGTATATGTAGAATAGTCCTCATAAAGGATGTGTTGAATGAGAAGCAGTGTAATCAATGAAAGGTAGAAAAAGAAAAATGAAGATTGTGCTTGAATTTTCTTCCATTGTAACTATATGACATCTTTCAGAGTGTCAACTTCATATTTAACAATGAGCAATGATGTCTTTAGTCTTACCTCCAATACCATGTTGAGATCAAACATAATCACATTTTTAGTTGCTCTTTATACTTGGTTGTACAAGATATTATATGTAGAAGTGAAGAATCAAGAGCTAGGACTTTACAAGGAGATACCATACTGGCCATTAGGATGTGGAAGGGATCCTGGAGTGTTTATAGGTAGAACAAAGCCAAGGCCATTCTAGCATTGAAGAACAGTGACATTATTTTGTTACCGTGTGTTAACTGGGCATTTCATCATGACATTTCCATATATGCTTATATTGTATTCACCAACTCTAATACTTGTTTTGATATGGGTACTAGAGCTTAAACTCAGGGCTGAGACAGCCTTTAAGTTTTTATTGCTGAAGCTGAGTGCTCTGCCACTTGAACCACAACTCTACTTGCAGCTTTTGATTAATTGGATAGGTCTCACCGACTTTCCTGCCCGGGTTGGCTTTGAACCATGATCCTCCTATTTCAGTTTCCTGAGTGGTTAGAATTACGGTGTGAGCCACCAATGCCCAGCTTCTATTAGTTTCTCACCTTTTTCACTTCTCCCCCTTTTTTTATCTCCTTTCATATCCCTAATAGTTTGCCCTTTACTCTCATATTTATAAATAACACATCAAGAAGGAAGATACAAGATAGTTCTTTGTGTTGTGTGAGGCAAGGACATTGAAAACATCTCTAGAACAATATACTTCCTTTTGCAAAATTGGCTTATTTTACTTAACACAATGATTTCATGAATAATGGTTGGATTTTGTTATGGAATGGACATATTGGCACATGCCTGTATTCCAGCTATATAGGAGGCAGAGATGGGAGAAATGTGATATAAGACTAGCCTTGGTAAAAATGTTAGTAAAACCCTGTTGCAAAATCAAGCTCACTTGCGGCCGGGAGTTTGGCCTAGTGGTTAAAGTGCTTGCCTAGCATGCATGAAGACCCGGGTTCGATTCCTCGGTACCACATATAGAAAAAAAGCCGGAAGTGGTGCTGAGGCTCAAGTGGTAGAGCTCTAGCCTTGAGAAAGTCCAAGGACATTGCTCAGGCCCTGAGCTCAAGCCCAGGACTGGCAAAAAAAAAATCAAGCTCACCAAGGTAGTGCATAATTTCAATACTTGGGAAATAAATGCATAAGGCTAGTTCTAGGCAAAAATACAGGTCTTTGTCCAAAAAATAAACAAAAAGCAAAAAAAGGATTGGAACATGACTCAAGTCATAGAACACTTGTCTAGCAAGCAGAAGGCCTTGAGTTCAAATCCCAGTTGTACTAAATAGACAAGATTAGCTATTTTTTGACTAGGAAGAGGTAGGGGCAGATGGGTACTTTAAGAAGAGCAGGTCTGAGGGGTCAGCAAAGACCAAAACTTCAGGAAAGGACAGATTGTGTGTGAGAGATATTGGGTAGTTCAAATAGAATGGAGCACTTAGTAAAGGACTGAACCAGCTCAAGTTTCAAAAGCAAACAGTTCAGTTGCCCCGTAAATGCTTAATCTTTTTTCTCTCTCTCCTACCTCTCTCAACTCTGTTCCATTCTCTTCTTTCCCTCCTACACCTTCCTTTTCCCCTGGATTCCTATCTTTAGATAATGTAGTAATCATTTACAACTCCATAAATATAATTTTCATCCAACATTTTCAGTTTCACATGGGCTTGATAGGAGAAGCTGCCCGGAAACTACCTACTTCTGTTGTCTCCCCACCACCAGTTCCCCAGGAGGTAAGCATCTAGTTTGGATAGATGAATAGTAAGGGCTATAGTTTCTTAACCTCAACTGAAAAGTGGACATTAACTTGGGAACCTGGTTAATCACAGAGGGTCACAGATTTCTTCTTGGCATATGGGGGCCAAATGCACGATAACTAGTACCAATTCTACCTATCATACCTAGACATAATGCGTCTCCATTCAGGATCTTTGTTCATCATCTGGAAAATTCTTGCTAGCATAAGAGAATAGTAAGCATACTACTCTACAACTTAAAGTCACGTGTCTTCTTCAAAATTTTTGGTAGTTCATTTGAGATAAAAGTCTCATGGAATTTTACTGACATCTAAATGCAATGTGCTTTATTCATATAGGACCATGTATAGCAATGCACGTTTGGTTCAAGACTTACTGGCTGGTTTTGAGTGAATGTATTTTTCTCTCTCAGTATTGTTGGTTCCATCTTAATAAGAGAGTAGGGGGAGATTTTATTGAATTAGAGAATCTGTGAGGGCCTTACCACATGAACATGTTATGATTTGTGAAATATTTCTTGTGTGTGCAGATGGTGGGGCTTGAACTTAAGGTTTAACAATCTACCTTAACTTTATTTTTGCTCAAGCCTGGCACTCTACCAGCTGAGCCACACCTCCACTTTTATCTTTGAGCTAGTTAATTGGAGATAAAAGTTTTATGAGCCTCTCTACCCAGGCTGGATTTGAACAGAAATCTTCAGATCTCAGCTTTTGAGCAGCTAAAATTCATGTACATATGTACATAAAGGTTATGCATAGTCATAAGACTGATTTAAATAACTCTATTAGGAGTAATATGATACATTTTTCCCATGAAATGTAAAGTGGAATTAAAAAGTAATAAAGATGAATAGCTATGGAGAGATTTGTAAAGGTTTATTCTGCTATGATATTCTAGGATTATAATTTTTAGTATACTTCTTTGTAAAATATGACTGCTTTCACATATATGCATATATGTATTCTGCCTTGAACCATATTCATTGCAGAATTTCTAATAATAATTTCAATGAGATTGTTCAGTGATTGAAAATTTATTTTTTGTAAAGGGCATAAAAATGACTGTTATAAATGTATGGCTTTATACATAATTTCACATTGTCATTAACATGGTGTCTGTGAAAATACCCAACAACTATGATTACATATTCATATGTAGAGTTGCCTGGTATATTGTGAACATTCTGTCACTCTAGGTTATACCATGAGGGTAACATAGGTTACCAAATAGAATCTAAAGGAAAAAGTAGATTTTAAATAAGTCTTTGGCATTTCCTTGTGCCTATTCAGGCAAAATATCATTGCTATTGATGAGCAAGTCATTTGTGTCAACTCAAGAAGTGACTTGTACAGTTTACTCTTCATTTATTGAAACAGAATTGTTAATGTTTGAGCACATATTTGTGACACATATTCTGCATACATTGGATGTGGGACACAGAAGTGATACATAGTTTAAGGGATATGGTTTATATAATAAAATACTTGAATTTCTTTAACATTTCAAATATGTACAGAGAAGTCAAGAGAGACTACTAACAATCAAGGTTCCCTAAACATATGTCATGCCCTTAAGACAAATAACTACCAACCAAGAATACTGTACCTAGCTAAGCTCTCATTCATAACTGAGGGAACAATAAAAACCTTCCATTCCAAGGAAAAGTTGCAACATTACATAGCCACCAAACCAGCACTACAGAAAAATCTCAAAGATGTTCTACATATTGAAAACCAACACAAACATGATAATGACAAAGAAATTGGACCTAAAAATCATACCAGCTAAGTACCACAAGAACTGTCAAGACACAGGCCCTAATAAAAGCTTTTAAACATGACAGGAACTAGTAAATATTTTTTAATCCTGACTCTCAATATCAATGGACTTAACTCTCTAATTAAATGACATAGACTATCTAGTTGTATCAAAAAGCAAGATCCATCATTCTGCTGTCTTCAAGAGGCACATCTTGCCCCCCCCCAAAAAAAACATTTTTTGAAAGTGAGAGGTTGGAATAAAGTTTATCAAGCTAACAGCTCCCATAAACAGGCTGGAGTTGCCATCCTCATATCACATAAAATAGACTTCAAACTAAAATTAGTGAGAAAAGACAAAGATGGTTATTGCATACTAATAGAAGGATCTCTCCTTCGGGAGGATATAACCATCCTAAATAACTACACACCTAATCTCAGAGCACCGAACTTCATCAAGCAAACATTACTTTCGCTAAAATCACACGTTGGTGAGTTTAATATACTACTCTCACCTATGGACAGATCAACCAGGCAAAAAACTCAACAGAGAAACCTCAGAATTGAACAACTGTATAGAACAACTAGATCTAACAGACATCTGCAGATTATTTCACCTAGCAACATCACAATATATGGTTTTTTTTCAGCAGCACATGGAACATTTTCCAAAATAGATCACATTTTAGGGCATAAAGCAAACCTACGCAGATTCAGAAACTCTGAAATAATTCCCTGCCTTCTCCCAGACCACAAGGCCATCAAATTGAAACTGAACACCAATCTCTACCAACAAAAACTCCATAACTCATGGAGATTGAACAATACATTGTTGAATCACCAATGGGTCACTGAGGAGATCAGAACAGAAATTCAACTGTTTATGAAATTTAACAAAAAGCAGTACACAAAATATCAACTCCTTTGGGACACAGCAAAAGCAGTACTCAGAGGAAAATTTATAGCTTTGAGTGTTTACATTAACAAATTGGAAAAATTGCAAACCAACAATTTAATGTTGCACCTTAAGCTCTTAGAAAAAGAGCAACAAACCAAACCTAATCCCAGTACAAGGAAGCAAATTATTAAAATCAAAGCAGTACTAAATGAATTGGAGTCCAAAAAAACTATAGAAAGAATCAACAAAACAAGGAGCTGGTTCTTTGAAAAAAATAACAAAATTGACAGACCCTTAGCAAATCTTACCAAAAATAGGAGCACACCCAAATTAAAAAAAATCACAGATGAGAATGGTAATATTTCGACAGAAATTACCAAGATCCAGAACATCACGAGGGAATACTTTTCAAACATATATGCCAACAAATTTGAGAATCTAGAAGAAATGGATGAATTTCTAGCCAATATTAACTTACACACAAGAAGACCTTGTCCAACTGAACAGACCTATTTCAAGCACTGAAATAGAAGTGGCAATAAGAGATCTTCCATCCAAGAAAATCCCAGGGCCAGATGGATTCACAGCTGAATTCTATAAGGTCTTCAAAGCAGAGCTCACACCAGTACCCCTCCAGCAATTCAACAAAACTGAAAATGAAGGCTCTTTGCCAAACTCATTCTACGAAGCCAGTATAAGCCTCATCCTAAAACCAGACAGAGATTCATCAAAGAAAGAGAAATATACATCCATTTCTTTGATGAATATTGATGCAAAACTTCTCAACAAAATACTGGCCCACCAAATTCAGCAACTCATCAAAATATTATACACTATGATCAAAGAGGATTCATCACAGGGATGGAAAGCAGGAACAACATAGGCAAATCAATGAATATAATTCAACACACCAACAGGAGCAAGGACATGAATCACATAATTGTCTCAGTAGATGCAGAAAAGGCATTGACAAGATCCAACATCCCTTTTTGGTAAAACCTCTGGAGATACTAGGAATCCATGGAACAT
The DNA here is from genome assembly GCF_031878675.1 of Megascapheus bottae. NCBI lineage: Eukaryota > Metazoa > Chordata > Mammalia > Rodentia > Geomyidae > Megascapheus > Megascapheus bottae. The sequence continues at coordinate 43,917,459 of NC_143547.1, forward strand.
TCCTCAGTATAATAAAGGCTGCGTATGACAAACCCACAGCTAGTATTATACCTAATGGTAAAAGTTAAAGACATTTCATCTAAAATCAGCAACTAGACAAGGATTCCCACTCTCTCCACTCCTTTTTAAAATAGTATTAGAATTCCTAGCCAGTGCAATAAGGCAAGAAGCAAGCATAAAGGGGATCCAAATAGGGAAAGAGGAAGTGAAACTTTCCCTCTTTGCAGATGACATGATTTTGTATGTAAATAACCCTCTAGACTCCACTCCCAAGCTGCTTGAGCTGATTCAAAACTTTGGCAAGATAAACAGGGTATGCAGTTAACCCTCAAAAGTCAACTGCCATCCTATATGCCAACAATTAGAGGAATGAGGCAACAATCAGGAAAGCAACTCCTTTTTCAATAGCCTCAAAGAAAATAAAGTACCTAGGAGATAACTAAGGATGTAAAGGACATTTTTGATCAATACTTTAAAACCCTGAAAAAGGAAATTAAAGCAGAACTGAGGAAATGGAAAAACCTCCCATGCTCCTGGATTGGAAGAATTAACATCGAGAAAATGGCAATATTGCCAAGGGCTATCTACAAATTCAAAGCAATACTCATCAATATCCCAATGTCATTCTTTAAAGAAATAGAAGAGGCAATCCATCATTTCATATGGAATAATAAAAGACTCCATGTAGCAAAAACAATTCATAGCAGAAAGAACAGCGCAGGAGGAATTTCAATACCAAACTTTAGACTCTAATACAGAGCTATAGTGACCAAAACAGCTTGGTACTGGCACAAGAACAGGCCTGAAGACCAATGGAATAGAACTCAGGACCCAGATATTAAACCGCAGACCTATGGCCACCTAATCTTTGATATGGAAGCCAAAAAAATAGAATGGAAGAAAGACAGCCTCTTCAACAAGTGGTGCTGGCAGAACTGGTTAAGCACATGCAGAAACATAAAGTTGGATCCTTCTTTGTCACCTTGCAGTAGAATTAACTCCAAATGGATCAAAGACCTCAAGGTACAAGCAGATAGACTGAAAACTTTACAAGAAGGAATAGGAGATGCACTAGGTCTCCTTGGCACAGGTTGAAACTTTCTTAATGAGGACAAAGAAACAACAAATCATTGAAAGTCTGAATAAGTTGTAATGCATTAATCAGCAAAGTTTCTGTATGGCAGGGGACATAGCTAGCAAATTAACTAGAAAGCCTACAGATTGGGAGAAGATCTTCACTAACCATAAAATGGACAAAGGCCTCATATCTAAAATATATCAACAGCTCAAATAATCGAATCACTCCAAAACTAATCTCCAATGAAACAACCATCCCATTAAAAGATGGACCAAAGACTTAAAGAGTCTTCTCTGAAGAAGAATGACCTATAAACACATGAAGAAATGCTCACCATTTCTGGCCACAAAAGAAATGCAAATCAAAACAACTCTAAGATTCCACCTCATCCAATTAGAATGGCCATGATCAAGAAATCAAATAACAACAGATGCTGGAGGGGATGTGGCCAGGAGGGATCACTACTACACTGTTGGTGGGAGTGCAAACTCCTTCAACCACTATGGAAAGCAGTATGGCAGTTCCTCAAAAGACTAAACACAGAGCTCCCTGATGACCCAGCAATTCCATTACTTGGCATTTACCCAATCGTCCAGAAACTAGGACATACCAAAGCCACTAGCACAACAATGTTCATTGCAGCACTATTTACCATAGCAAAAATATTGAACCAACCCAGATGCCCCTCAGTTGATTAGTGGATCAACAAGATGTGGTATTTATGCACAATGGAATTCTATGCTGCTTTCAGAAAGAATAACATTGCCCCATTTGTAAGGAAATGGAAAGACTTAGAAAAAACATATTAAGTGTAGTAAGCCAGACTCAACGGAACATAGGCTCAATGGTTTCCTTCATTTTCATAATCTTTGGAAACTTTGGGCTCTTCTATCTGGGATTTACAATAGAGGAAAACCTAGATACATAAGGCTGTATAGTATGACGTTAAATGAAAGGACCTCCAGGATATAGAAACAAAAGCCATATAATGAGTAATTGTTGTTATTCATGTACTATGTTATCTCTCATCTCTTTTGCTGTCACTTGGTTATCTCTTATTGTTACAGTATTTCACCTCCTTATCTGGTATATTGGATATATGTTTATTTGGTTATTTGAAATTGGATAGAGAAGGGGGGAAAACAAGATGAGGGGCGGGGGTGGGGGGAGGGAAATGGGGACCAAGAAATGAGAAAGGGTATCAATGTATGTGAAGTAATGCACCTTCTATCTGGTGAATATAATATAACCCTTTTATTAATCACAATAAAAATATGTAAAAAAGATTCTCCTGAATCTCTATAATGGTACCATGCCTTCAAATGTGTATATATATATATATATATATGTATATATTAACCTTTTATCTTCAATAGGTTACATGTATTTTGGAGATAAAAACAGCATCTAACACTTCTCTTATCCTTAGTCTATTGAAAAGCACATGCGAGGTGCTTAATCTTTTGGATCTTATTGAATACCAAAACCAAATCACTACCAACCAAGCACATAGTGAGGAAAGTTGAAAGACATTATTTACAGTTAAAATTTTCAAAAAGGGGTATGGAGTTTAACCTAGCTGTAGAGTGCTTGTCTATCATGCACGAAGACCTGGGTTAGATTTCTTCATACTACATACAAAGAAAAAGGTGGAAGTAGTGCTGTGGCTGAAGTGGTACAGCTCTAGCCTTCAGAAAGCTCAACGACATGCTTAGGCCATGAGTTCAAGCCAGGACTGGCAAAAACTCTCCCTAATAAGATTGATTGAGTGATGGACAATTTGCCAGGGATTGAAGACAAGGTAGATGAATCAGAACGTTCAGAAATATTGAAAGAAAAATCAAATATTCAGAGACTTTTTTTTGGCCAGTTTTGGACTTGAGCTCAGAGCCTGAGCACTGTCTTTGGACTTTCTCAGCACTTGATCCTCAGCACCACTTCTGGCTTTTTTCTATGTATGTGGTGCCGAGGAATTGAACCTGGGTTTTCGTGCATGCTAGGCAAGCACTCTACCACTAGGCCAAACTTCAGGCCCTATTCAGAGACTTTTAAGAAGAAGAGTATTTATGAATAGAATGCACATGAAGTTTTGGCATATACAAAGACACCTAAATAGAGAGCACCTGCCTAGCAAACGTGAGTTCCTGAGTTGAATTTCCTGAGTGAGAAAAGGATATAGAAAATCATTTCTGTGAAACCATGCAGCCTGTTTCTTTGGAATTCCAGTGTGAGTCTGTGTGTGTGTGTGTGTGTGTGTGTGTGTGTGTGTGTGTGTGTGTATACCCTATTTTCTTGATCCATTTATCCACTGAGGAACATCTGAAGTGATACAATATCTTAGCTATGGTAAACAAGATGCAACGAATATGATTGTTCTGGTGGCTTTAGTGTGGCCTGGTTTGTGGTTATTTCGATAAATGCTGACATTGCTCATCATACGGAAGCTCTGTGTTCTGTTTTTTCAAATGTGCCTATGAATCTACAAGTAAACACAATGTATAATGAAAGAAAAGAACTTACACTTGGGCATGACTTATTAAAACATATTCCAAACATTCACACAGTAAGAACAAAGGAGGATATTCTTAGGAGATGATCACAAAGGCTCAATACCTATGTGCATGTGATCATATGAAATGATGCTTATTAAGAGTTGGAGGGCAGTAGGTAGGCAGACAGGCAGAGGGATAGAGTGGGCAGCATGCAGAGGACATGGTGGGTGCAGGACAGTGAGGAGGCCCCAACAGGCAGTGAGCCACCTTATCCTCACCATGCTGCGCTGGCTATGGCCCGCTGGGTCCCAGCATCCACTGCCCAGGAGCTCTGAGATCTAGGCAGCATCTAGCGATGATGCAGAGCCCCGTATATCATTACCAGGACATGAAGAGACTGTTGCATGAACTTCTTCCCCCTGAGGACTGTAGCTTCCTCAATCCAGCAGCTATCTAAACCAACAATGAGATCAGCCAACATGATGTGGAGGTCTATGGCTTCAATTATGACTATACATTGGCCCAGTTTGTAGATGCACTGCACCATATCTTCTTTGCCACCCAGGACATCCTGTTTGAGCACCACAAGTACCCAACATGGGTTTGAAAGTATGAATACAATCCCAATGGTGCCATCTGTGGTCTCTACTATGACATTCAGAAGTGTCTTCTAATGAAGACTGATGCCTTACTTTATATACAACTGGAAACAGCCTACAGGAGCCTCCAGCCTGTACCAGATGAACAAGTGATTGACCTATATGGGACATTCAGCACACCCCACTGAACCAGATGTGTAGCTTCTATGACAAGGGCCTTTCTACCAAGCAATTCATGGATATCTTCTTCTTGCTGGAGATCTCACTGCTGTCCTATGTGTGGACCACTTCTTGGACCATGGCTTGGCGTTTGAACAAACACACTTGTATAAGGACATGATGGATGCCATCTGAGTTGTGCATCCGAAGGGCCTCATATACCAGTGGATTGAGCAAGATCTGGACCAGTACATCCTAAGAGGGTACAATATATTGACAGTCCTGAGCCACCTGGTGGCTCATGGGAAATAACTATTCCTCAACACCAACAGTCCTTTCAGCTTTGTGGACAAGTGAATATAACACGTGGTGTAGGTCCTGACTGATGTGAATTCTTTTCTTTTTTTTGTATTTTTGTTGTTTTATTTTTATTTTTTAAATAATTTTATTGTAATTAATAAAAGGGTAACATGATATTTGCCAGATAGAAGGTGCATTAATTCACATACATTGATACCCTTTCACATGTTTTGGTCCCCATTACCCTCCCCCCTCACCCACCCCCCCGCTGATGTGAATTCTTTTATGTGGTCATTATTCAGGCAGATGAGCCCAGCTTTTTCATTGACTGTCACAAGCCTTTCCAAAAACAGGATGAGAAACTCTTTCTCCACTAGGACCATATCACCTGCCTGGACAAGGGCACCATCTGTCAGCAGGGAAATCTGTTAAACTTCCTACACGTGCAAGAATGGGAAGGCCCAAGTGTGCTCTACTTTCAAGACCACCTTTACAGTGACTTAGGGGATTTCATTCTGTGGCATGGCTGGAGCAAAGGTGCCATCATCCTGGAGCTGGAGCATGAGATCCTCGCTATCAACAGAGAGCACTATATGTACTCATTGATCTGGCAGCAGGTATTAACATTACCATTAGAGCACATGCAGATGTATCAGGATGCAGGGTCACTGCAGGTGCTAGTTGCATCACTAAAGCTCTGTTCAACCCTCAATTTGGATGAATATTCTGGACCTTCCATAAACCCACCTATTTATCAAGGTGCCTGGTGCACTTCTTAGATCTCTACATGGCCTCCCTCAGCTGCCTGCTCAACTACTGCTTGGACTTCACCTTCTATCCACTCAGCACACTCCTGCAGCATGAGGCACCTCTCTGGATGGACCAATTCTGCATTGTCTGCATGAAGACATCCTTCCTGGGGGACATAGTGCACATCCGCTGAGAGTACATTTATTGTCCAGGACAGACCCCATTCCTTCCTACACCATCCACCTGAGCAGGGTAGATGGTGTAGGAAGGACAAGCAGTAGAAGTGGTCAAAATAGTGATGCTTATTGAAATGAACTCCAAGAGATGTTTCTTTTTTTCATTGTACTGCTTGGGGTTCTTTATTTTTTTCTTAGGTATAGGCCCATTTGATAATATTTTTCATTTCTTTATGTTTTTGTCTTATGAATAAGTTTTTTGTCTTGTGAATAAGTTTATATGATTTGGGGAAAGGAGGAGGGATCACAGAAATGGTGGGACAAAGGATGAACCAATTCAACAGTGATATTCACTAGACACTGCTGGCAACCAACTCTGGACAGGGAAGGGAGTCTGGAGGAAAAAATCAGGGGAAAGAATGAGGGAAGGGCTCACACTGTTCAATGGGAAATGTACTCATAACTTCACTTATGTAACTGTAACTCCTCTGTATATCACCTTTGCAATAAAAGTTTTAAAAGAATGATAAAAACAGAAAACATTCAGGAAAAAATATCAGGAAAATCTTCAAATCTTGGAGAAAGTATGAATATCTTTCTCATGCATTTAGAAACTCAGATAGATGTGACTAGAAAAGAAACTTCACTTGTATTGTAGCTGAAATGGCAAAGGAAGAGTTTGAAGAATATTGCAAGCTGTAAGAAATATCAAATAACTTACAAATTCTAACTTATCATTAGAATAATAACTAATATATAGTAATAAAGACCAGTGGAACATAGAATGATGTATTTTAAGCTTTAAAATTTTAATTTATATTCATTACTGTATTCAGCAAGAGCAGAATTGCATGAAAAATAAACACTTTTTAAGATAAGAACAAACTACAATTTTAGCTATTAAACTAGCACTGCAGAAAATACTCAAAGTAATACTACAGATGAAAGACAAAACTGAAGACAACTATGAGAGCACAGAAAAGAATAAATCTCGGGGCCGGGAGTTTGGCCTAGTGGTTAAAGTGCTTGCCTAGCATGCATGAAGACCCGGGTTCGATTCCTCGGTACCACATACATAGAAAAAAGCCAGAAGTGGTGCTGAGGCTCAAGTGGTAGAGCTCTAGCCTTGAGAAAGTCCAAGGACAGTGCTCAGGCCCTGAGCTCAAGCCCAGGACCGGCAAAAAAAAAAGAAATAAAAGAATAAATCTCAATAGAAAAGTAGGCAAATAAAAATTAGGAAAGAATCAAGCATCCCCAAAACACCAAAATGTGGCCAGGAGTTTGGACTAGTGGTAGCATGCACGAAGACCCTGGTTTGATTCCTTGGTACTATATACACAGAAAAAAGCCCGAAGTGGTGCTGTATCTTAAGTGGTAGAGCTCTAACTTTGAGAAAACCCAAGGACAGGCCCTGAGCCCAAGTCCAGGACTGGCAAAAAAAATACAAACACCAAAATGACTGGTACATATGTTTCAGTGATTTCCCTGAGTGTATAAAATGTTAATTCTCATGTTGAAACTTAGAAAATAGCTTATTTGGATAGGGAACTGAGACCTGACTATTCAACACCAGCACAAAACTCACTGCTTTGGCAATGACATACAGACAAAAAGTGAATACATGAAAGATGCGTCAAAGCAAATTAAAGCAGTAAGTAATGAGCAGTTTGTCTATATCTAACAACAAAGAGTTAGAGCAAAAATTAGAAAAGACAAGGAATTCACAATATTTTCATGAAGGGAATAACTAATCAAGTGTATATAATTATTTTTGAGTTTAATTTTGTAAGTGAATGGATCACTGCCTGCCTGTGCTATTCCAAGCAAAAGGCTTAGCCCTTGATACAGAGTATTTAACCAGTATATTTCCATTTTTTCCTTAGTTCTCAGAACTGGGCAAAACAAGTGCTAAGCATCTTCTTAGAATTTTCATACTATCAATAATTTTGTCTGTAATTTAAAAATATTCAACCAAAGCCGGGTACAGTGGCTCATGCCTGTAATCCTAACGACTCAGGATGCTAAGATCTGAGGGTCACATTTCAAAGCCAGTCTGGGCACTAAAGAACGTTAAACTCTTAGCTCTAATTAACCACTAGAAAACTGGACATGGGGCTGTGGCTCAAGTAGTAGCCTTGAGCTGAAGAGTTCAATGACATCACCCAGGCCCAGAATTCAAGCTCCATAACTGCCAAAAAAATTCAACCAAGACCAAGTGGATACAATAACTTTAAATATATACATAGAATATTGGTGCATTCAATTTTATAAGCCCAACACTATTGGACATAAGTAAATTGACCACAATACAGTAATAATTAGAGACATCAATATCCTACTTTCATCAATAAGTAGATCATCTAAATCAAAACATCAGTAAAACTAAATTGATTAAGATGGGCAGTGGTGGCTTATGTCTGTAATCCTAGCTACTCTGAGATCTGAGCATCATGATTCAAAGCCAGATGGGCGATAAAGACCAAGAGACTCTTATCTCCAATTTATCTCTAGAAAATGGGAAGTGGGGCAGTGTTGCTTAAAAGGTAGGGCAGAAGCCTTGAGCAGAAGAGCTCAGAGATAATGCCCAGGTCCAGGGGTAGTGTAGTAGCCTTAAGCTGAAGAGCTCAGGGTCAATGTTCAGGCTCAGAGTTTAAGCCCCATGACACCCCCCCCTCTCTCTCTCACACACACACACACTAACCTAAATGGAATAGACTATATTACAGTCCACAGAGACATCTATAGCCTATACTATTTAATGGATATGAACACACATATGCATTTTAGTATCTCATAGAACTCTATCTAAAAGTGATAATATTTTAAGGCATAAAACAATGATAAACCACTTCAAAAAATAAAATAATTTCTAACTTCTTTCATCTTATCAAATCATAGTGGAATCAATGTAGAAATTAGTAACAAAAGAAAGTATATGAGCACTAGGAATTCCCCACCAATCGACATACAAGGAGGAAAGACTCCAACGTACTTTTCACAAGACTGGTGGAATCCACAAGCTTGACACTTAGATATTTCTCCTAGTTTCACTGTGCAACCCGACGGTTCAAAATGAGACTGGCTATAAGTTAAATATGAGATATTGGGATTTTTAGAGATCTTTATATCTGGCCATAACTTCCTTAAGTGTGCCTAAATTGAGATCTCCAACACCTCTTCTGTCTGCAGCTTGCTGTGGGAAAAGAGTTTCAATTTGCAACATCTGCAGACAATGTCTTTAAAATTTCATACTTCTTGTTCCCATACTAGGTGAACTCAGAATTGATAGTGTACAGCTTTAGAAATGAAAAGATATGAAGGGTTTTGAGGGATTACCAATCTGTCAGGGTTATGGATATAAATTGTTGGCAACTCAATTCCAACTAAAAATAAGGAGTGTCTGGACTTTAAATATTAAAACTTGATATGGATTATAGACTGTTAAAAGAACCCTGGTTCCTCCTCTCAATCATGAGGTGGTATACTCAATACAAATGTAAATTACTTGCCTATGCTTCCTGATTAAAGATATCAGTCAATGATGCACTTTTTGAATAATCAGATATCATGAGGTAAATTTAAAATTTTCTAGAATCAAGTAATTATTGATGCATAACATATTAGAAACTGTGGAATACATCAGAAGCAATGCCAGAGGGAAAATATCCAGTCTTGAGTAATAATCTATTTACAGAGATTTCAGGTAAATAATGTAATGATACAGGTCAGTGTCTTAGAAAAAACAGAATAAGCCAAATCACAGATTAGCAGAAAAAGAGAAATTATCAAGGTCAAAGTTGAAATTAATGACATAGAGACTAAAAGAACAGTGCAATGGTTCATCAAAAGACAGAAGATTATTATTTTATTTTATTTTTTTATTATTGAGGTAATATATAGAGGGGTTACAGGTTCATCACCAGATAGTGGGTGTATTGGGAAAACTGAATAGCTTTTAACAAGTGAATAGTATGTTGTGTCCATATTATGGCAGGGTCATGATTAATAACTTTGAATTCAGCCAAGTAGTGGGAAAAGTGCTTTCCTGTCCTAGGAATACCTTCCTTGGGTCTGAGTGCAAATGCCTAGTGACCTGTCATGTCCCAGTCTTTTATCATCTAGTTACCACAAATGAGGGAAACCATGCAACTTCTGTTTCTCTGGATCTAGCATCGTTGCTTAATATTATTTTTTTCCTAAATCCTTTCATTTCCTTATGAATGCAACAATGTCATTCTTTCTAATGGATGTCATTGTTGCTGTTTTTTTGTTCTTTTTGTCTTGTTCTCTTGTTTATCTGTCACAGGGAGGAGATGGGAAGATACAGAAATGGACGGACCAAGTGTGAACAAATGCAGCAGTGGTGCTCCCTAGACACTGTGTTGAAAATGAACTATACAAATTGTGGGTGGGGGTGGGAGAGAAAATTTTGGAGAGAGTCAGGGAAGTGGTGACATTGCTCAAAAAGAAATGTACACTTTATCTGACTTACATAACTGCAGCCTTTGTGTACATCACATTTACAATAACAGTATCTCACTTTGTTATCTGATATATTGGATTTATTTGTATTTGGTTATTTGAAATTGGATAGGGAAGGGGGAAAAACCAAGGGGGGGGGTAGAGAGGAGGGGAATGGAGACCAAGATATGTGAAAGGGTATCAATATATGTTAATTAATGCACCTTCTATCTGGCAAATATCATATAACCCTTTTATTAATTACAATAAAAATATTTTTAAAATATGGGAAAAATGAAAGTGGGTTTATTTATCAATACGTATTCAATAAATTTTGTCCCCAATCATACATACTTTTGGTATATCAGTCTTCAATTTCCTCTCATCTCACCTGAGATTAAGAAGTTCATTTGTGATTTGTCAAATACACTTTCTTCTCCTTTCAGATGTTGCTTAATATATTTATCTATCTTCAACTGTGCAATTTCCCTGCCATCATCCAGGGCTGTGTAATACCCACTGGTTTGACCTTTATTCACAATTCCTTGCTAAGTGATTTCTCTACTTTAAATGCTCTGAACTCATTTTAAGCAACAACATTCTCTTTTACATTCTCCTCTGGTCATTTATGTTTCAAGTATTTCTAACCACTGTCCATTCAACATGCTTAGGCCCTAGGACCATTCTCACTCTGTTTATTACTGGTTGCAGGAATTAATGCCTCAGATTAGCTGATTGTCTCTCAGAATGGAGCAATACTTGAGCTGTAAGATAATGTATGTAAAGCCTATTAAAGATCTGAGAATTACCTGGAATGGTCTAGCAGCAGGGGAGCCCAGGTGGCATCTATATAGGCATTAGTAAATGTCACCCTTACCATCTCCACATTCCTATCTCTACCCCCAAACAACTCTCTATCTGCCATTGAATATGCTATGGCAAACTCAGGGCCTGAGTGTTGATCCTGAGCTTTTTTTGCTCTATTACTTGAGCCACAACTCCGCTTCTGGCTTTTTAGATAGTTAAGGAGGGTTTTCACAGATTTTTCTGCCTAGGCTAGCTTGTACCTTGAACCTTAATCCTCATATCTCAGCCTCTTGAGTAGCTATGATTACAGGCATGGGTTGCTAGCACCTGCCACACAATGGCTTTTTGCATATTAACAAAGGGTTCTCCTCTTTTGAGAGGTGCAGATAAAGTAAGTGGATTGTGGGTTGAGTTTTAGCCCTCATTGTGTTCTCTGGCAGGTATTCTTGTACAATTAACCAGTGAAATTGCATGATGGGTCCTCCCATGAGGGCAGAAGGCAACATCAATACTTAGAAGAAAGCCTCTGTCAACATTTCTCCACATCATTACAGCTAATGGGTTGGCTCAGGGCACAGAATTCACTTCTTATCCTACTTTCCTAGAATTATATCTCTTTTCAGAGAAGTTTCTCTAAGGAAGGACTTATCTCATAATAATTTATAGAGATGTTAATTCTAAGCAAAATTGACAAACAGTTTTCTGCTTCCAAACAAGGACCTGGAAAACATTCTACAAACATTAAAGAAAGAATTACTTTCTGGAACTTGACTACCCTGTCAGATCAAGATGTGTTTTGTAATTTCACTTGCAAATGTGTACACTAGGAGTGATTTCTCTTTGGAGTGACCTTAGGGCTTCCAAGCCAAACTATCTTGTTCCAAATCAGGTGGTGTCCCTATCATTTTCTAACCATATATCCTTGATCAAGTCAATTATTATCTGTGTTCTGAGTCTCCTTTAAAGCCAAATGAAGAGAATTGCAGCAACAATTTCATAGATTTATTCCAGTAATGGAATGAATTGGTCTGTAGTATATGGTGAAATATAATGCCAAAGATTTGGTGTGCCTGTAATAGCTATTAGATATCATTACTAACCACTAGTTATTATTAGGCAGCAGGTTTTGTAGTCAAAGCTGAATCAGAATGCAGAAAGTTTACTCCATTCCTCAAAAGTCACAATAAGCAGAATTCCAGAGACACTCGAAGTCTAAAGCAGAAAAGTTCTACTGTATAGGAAAGTGAGTCTTTTAGCTGGAAAGTGACTTAGTGTAGTTTACTCAGAGAGTGAGTCGTAGAACCAAACATTCTTGCCCAATGTGTTTGACACTACATTCTTAGCTAAGACCAAAGATTTATAAGGCAGATTTTTAGAAAGATTATTTAAAGCTATAGATCAAGGAGACTGTTATTCTTTCTTTCCAACTCTCCTTATGGGCTTCCCTTTATTCCCTGAAGGAAGTTACAGCTACTAAATAACATAATGATTTTACTGATCAAGAGTAGCATAGTAAAGGATACATGACATTTTCTTGTCCAGTGACTTAAATTTTCAGATTCTGCCACTTAATCATCTATCAAGACAAGTGCCATAATTGGAATCCCAGTTTTTTTCATATGCACTCTGTAGTTAAAAATAGGTGTCCTGTTTTCTTGACTTGAGTTCTTAGAAAACTGAACGTGATGGTTCATGTGTGTACCAAGAGCTAGATAAGTGTTGATTTTTAAATTGATTGTATCATGTTAGTACTGGTGGTTTATGACATTTCTCAGGATTTGTTAAAGTGCTTTCATGGGGGGCCTGGTTTGCTTTTGCCTTTCTAATTATGCCAACATTGTTCTCCTTCTTAACTTGCAGGAAATGTGCTTGGTTTCCCCACTGGCTGATGTCTATTACTGGAGATGTAAGTCCACACTGTTTGTGGGGGATCACTGAACTCCCACTATTATTTTACATTGACATTATCAAAATTTGCTTCTGGAACTTAGTGATCCAATTCTGCTTACAAATATGTGAATGAAGAAGGAACAAACCACCCAGTTCCATTTACTACATAAAATCCTTTAATAGTCTGGAGGTATTTTTTAGCCTTTATTTTTAATACATGTTTATATGAACAGGTTTGCATATTTGCAATAAATAGCATTTAAATTATATTAAAGTCAAACTTGAGAATATCAATGCTTTATCATTTGTTTTATCTACTTAATGGAACTTGTTAATATACATTGGAATGTATATTAATTGGCTTCTTTTTTGTGATGGCACTTAAGTGTGAACTCAGGTCCTCTTACTTGCTCAACTTCTTTGACTCTACTATTGAGCCATGTCTCTACCCAAGACTTTGTCTCTTTTTTAAAAAAAAATTGTTTTAGTATGGGGACTTGAACTCAGGTGTTGGCACTCCAATTTGGCTGGTGTTCTTTCACTCGAATCATACCTCCACTTGTAACTTCTGACTCATTATTTGGAGTTAAGAGTGTCATGGAATTTTCTACCTGAGATGACTTTGAACTGAGATCCTAAGACCTCAGCAGCTAGAATTACAGGTATGATCAATAAGTGCTGATCTTTATCTCTTTTAATTAGGGCATAGCATTCTTTATCAGTGCCCTATCAATGAACTTTTGTTTTCAATCTTTCACAATACCATATAATTCTGCAACTGTAGATTACTGTCCTGGAGGTGAAAACTTCATTGTTATTTTAACTGAAAATTACGTACATGAGTTGAATATCTCTTCATATACTTAATGGCTATTTCTAGTTCTTCTTTCTTGCCGGGGCCAACCGGCAGCAAACCAGGGTTCGCAGATTGGGGTTCCTGAAATAGGGGACAAGGACTAGGAAGAAAAAGAAGAGAGACAGACACACCAGGTCCGGGATGTCCACAGTCCAGGCCAAGACTGCCACTCCCCCTTCTCCCCTCCTCCAGACCCCGGGAACCTCCAGGTGTTACATTCATATGGTAATTCTCAGGTCATTTACATAGAATAGGGCCAGAAAGCAATAAGACAATAAAGCCATGGTCTGATGCAAGTCAAGGTACAGTTTGATTCCACTCTGGCTCCCAACACTTTCTGGTTCTCATTTCTGTCTTCTACTTTTCTTAAGAATGTTGGCCAAAAGTTTATATGTTTTGCAAACAAACTAAAATCAAAATAACTTGTCCATGTGATAGAAAAGTGACCAGACAGGAATCATTACAGTTATGTTTGGACACTTACCTGCTGTACAATCTCCAATAGTTCAGTTAACTTCTCTGTTTCATTTTCCACAACTCTAAAATGATCTATTAATGACTATTTTACTTTTATGGATAACAGCATTCTTATAAAACTCCAATGAGAAATTTTTGCATACAGACTTTGTACACTGGAATCCTCTGAACGTATAAAGCAATTTTGCCAAATAAGGCAGTTAGACTGAAATGGGCAAAATAATCAGAAAACTGCAATTGGGACTTCAAAAACCAAACTATTTGTTTAAAAATATTTTTGACATTAAGATAATTTTTAATTTTAAATCAATTAACCGTTGCAGAAACATTTGCAAAAGTCCGGAAACATATATAAAGATGCTTAATTACATTTTCTTAAAACTGAAATACCTTAAGATAACTATAAATAGATGGTTAAACATGTTTCTAATAACAAAATACTCTTTTTTATTATAAAGACGATGTACAGAACGGCTGCAGGTACATAAGTTAGATAATTAGCACATTTCTTTGTGAACAGTATCACCTCCCCTCATTTTCTCTTAGTTTTTCTTTCCTGACTCCTCGTCCCTAAAGTTGCATAGTTCATATGCAACATAGTGTCTAGTGAGTATCACTGCTGATTTAGTTCATCCTTGTCCCATGATCTATGTGTGTGGATATGGGAAGTTGTAAGGCTATGGTATTCAGTGGCTGAGCCCTAGCCCAATGTGCACAAAGCCCTAGAGTCAAATCCCAATGTCTCAAAACAAAACAAACAATAAAATATAAATATATATGTATTATGTGATAATAGCTGTATAAACATATAGCATTATATACATGCAATATTTGTGCTTCTAGATTATATACATATATATGCACACACGCACATATACTTGTTATGTATAATCTAGAGCAGCTATCATTGTACAACAGTTTGAGACAAATTCAACTTTTTTTCATTTTTTGTACTTCTGGGGATTGACTCCAGGGCCTCATTTAGGATAGGAAAGGATTCTATCACTACATTACCTCCCCAGTGACTTGCCATCTGTGTTTGTAAATAAAATGATATTAGAACACAACAAAAATTATTTATTCATAAATTATCTCTGGCATATTTCATGCTGGGGCCCATAAGACCTAAAAAAGTCACTATTTGGTTCTTCAAAGAAAGAACTTTCTGATGTTTGCTGAATAGAAGACATCTATATCATACCTATAGCAGGAGCCAATTAACTCAGTGTAGAAAACTAAAAGGGAGCCCGGCAAGGTGATTCACACCTGTAATCCTAGCTACTCAGGAGGCTGAGATCTGAGGATCAAGATTCAAAGCCAGCCCGGCACAAAAGATTGTGAGACTCTTATCTCCAATTAACCACTAGAAAACCAGCAGTGGCACTGTGGCCCCAGGTGTGGAGTCTTAGCCTTGAGCTGAAGAGCTCAGGGACAATGCCCAGGCCCAGAGTTCAAGCCCCATGACTGACGAAAGAAAAATAAAGATTATGCTCTTTGTAACTTTCTAAGATAGGTGTCTTGAAAGAAAATGTGTACCAATCATCCAGTGCCCTCAAATGTTAATATGTAATATAATTATATTATTATATAATATGACAAAAATTTTATATTGGTTGAACATACATGTGATGTAGATATATATGTGTGGATACATATCTTTTTTGCCAGTCCTGGGGCTTGAACTCAGAGCCTGGGCACTGTCCTCGGGCTTTCTCTAGGCTAATGCTCTACGACTTGAGCCACAGCACCACTTCTGGATTTTTTTTTCTGTGTATGTGGTATGAAGAAATCAACTTGTGATGTTATGAGTACAATGTACCTTTTTGCATTGTCCCCCATCCTTCATAACCCCTCTCCGCTCAATTTTTTTTCAGAAGACATATAATGAGTGTTATGACTGCAATGTCTCCTCTTTCTCTCTTCATTTACAATTGCTTTGAAAAAAAAACAGTTTCTTTATGATTAATCTACATGTGGATTCCATTGAGTTTATCCATTTGAGATTTGGTTGAGTGGTTGAGTTTCTTGTATCTGTAAGTTTTCACCTTTTTCTTTTCTTTTTTTTTTTTTTTTTTTTTTGGCCAGCCCTGGTCCTGAGATCATGGCCTGAACACTATCCTTGGGGTTTTTTTTCTCAAGGCTAAAGCTCTACCACAAGAGCTATAGCACCACTTCTGGCTTTTTCTATGTATGTGGTATCGAGGAATTGAACCCAGGTATTCGCGCATGCTAGGCAAACACTCTACTGCTAGGACAAACTCCCGGCCCGAGTTTTCACCATTTTTTTTGCCAGTCCTGGGCTTAAGTTTCAGTGCACTGTCCTTGGACTTTCTCAAGGCTAGAGCTCTATCACTTGAGCCTCAGCACCACTTCTGGCTTTTTCTAAGTATGTGGTACCAAGAAATCGAACCCACGTCTTCGTGCATGCTAGGCAAGCACTCTACCACAAGGCTAAACTCTCAGCCCAACATCTTTTTCCTTTCCCTTCTGAAATTCGGATGGCATGAATATCAGAAAATTTGGTACATATGTCCAACATTACCTGAACTGCTTATTTTGTCATATTTTAGTTTTAATTAGCATTTTGATATTTCCATACATGCACACAGTGAACTCTGATCAAATTAACCACCTCTACCATATTTTCATTGCTCTTTTCCTTTACCTTTTTTTCCCCAAACAATATATACATACATATTTAAAGTCCTTCAATCCTCATCATTCCATAGGAACCCTAAATCCGGTTTCCTGCTGATTCCTTTTGAAGTGGTCCTCACTTTTACATGCATATGCTCTTATCTTTGGTATTACTGTCATCATGGTCATGATTATTAGATTACCACCACCACCATCCCCATCCCCGTACCTCCAATACCAGCCCCCCTCCCACCCCCACCATCACCACCACCATCACCACCAGCATTCCTACCACCACAACCATCCCCACTACTACCATACCACCACAACCACCATCACCACCAGCATCCCCACTACCACCAGCATCCCTACCACAAAACCACAACCATTATAACCATCACAATCACCAAAACCACCAGCCTCCCCCCCACCACCACTACCAGTACCACCACCACAACCACAACCACCACCACCACCATCACCCCCACCAACACCCCTCACCCCCACCACTAGCCCCACCCCCACCATCACCATCACCACCATCACCACCACCAACACTATCATCATCCCAACCAGCACCACCTCCACCATCACCACTCCCTCCCCCCACGATCATAATCATCGTCATTTCTCTTTTCCTCAAATTACATCGTTTATCTTACTCTTGTCATCGGGTTTACTACCTCCCATTTTATCTAGTCTTACATATTTTTTATTATATCCAGTCAATTTTTGTTTGTGAAAGACCCCCTAAATGTGGGTCAATTTTATTCAAAGATGCTACAGTGGCATAGCGTCCACCCCACCCCTCAGCAGGAAGCAGCGTTGAGACATGGACGCTTCCGTGTTCTTTAGCAGGCTAACACAACGACGGGATGTCCAAATCGGATCCCTGAGATTCCTGGATGTGGAAGTGATGGGTCATGCTCTCTACTTCCAGAGTCTCTCCAGAAGCAATTCTCTGGGCCAGTGACACCAGTTTCGATTTCAAATATTGCCATACGTGTAACACCACCTGAGGGACTCGAAAGTTGAAAAAAGGTGTCTGTTCTACCATCAGTGGAATTTCGATTTCCGATGCATCAATAGCTGAATCAGAAACAAATCGACAGTCTTGAGCCATCATGTTGGTGCGTGGCAGGGCAGGCCTTGTTGAGTTATCTTCAACCGGACCAAGTGAGTAGAGACTGAGATGCTGTGCCCTCTTAAGTCTTGGGCTGGCCCCAGTATCCATGGACACTGCAATGATGTCACAGAGGGGGGCTTTACCACCATCTGACCAATCACAATTTTGATATAGCAGTCACTCATACTGCCCTCTGCCTGAGCAGTCTCTTTCTATAACAAGTGCCTTTAGAGTACCATTTCAGCCACAGGTCCACTTCCAGATTTTCAGTGGTTAGAGGTGAGAGTCTCGAGGACTTTCCCTCTCAGAGCTGGCTTTGAATATCGATCCTCAAATCTTGGGCTCCTGAGTATCTACAAGCAACCAGGATTTTTGTAACTTCTTGTTATATTTCTCTAGAGCCACAAGATTTGAGACTGTACTGTTTTCCAAAAAGGCATCTTTAAGCCTCTTTAACATCCAAATCTACACATATTCTCCTCTGAACAATACCACATTCTGGGGCTTGGCTAGAGAAAATTCAGAAGGTAGAAGTACCCAGCAGAACCTCCCCACCCTCTCTTTAAGGCCTTATATTTTTGCCACTTGCATCTTGGTTATATACAGCCTTTTTATTTTTTGCTGGTCCTGGGGCTTGAACTCAGGGCCTAAGCACTGTCCTTTGAGCTTTCTCAAGACTAGTGCTTACAACTTGAGCTTCAGCAACACTTCCAGCTTTTTCTATGCATGTGGTACAGAAGAATTGAACCTAGGGCTTTGTGCATGCTAGGCAAACTACACTACTACGCCATGCTCCCGACACCTATATCTAGTCTTACAGTCTTACACTGTTTTTTTTTTTAGTGAATGTAGTATTTTAGTTGTATTATTTATACCTGGAAGCAGGTCTAAAATATCTACAACATCCTTTAAAAATTAACAAATATTTTATTCTAGCTCTATTATTTAGACTCAGAAACAAATCTAAAATATCCATGTCATTTTTTTAAATTGTATCTTTTAATTCTCTGCTAAGATTTTCTATTTTTTATTTCATTTCCAGGATTTTTCTCTTCATTTTAAGATATTTTTACAAGAATTGGAAAAGCTAGGGTATCCCTGGGTTTGCATCCTTTGATGATTTTTCATTTAATTGCATATAGATGAGATTTTTCTACTTTTTCTATTTTGAGTAAGTCTTATAAGCTTAGCATTTTAAATATCACTATGAAACTCTAGATCTTGTTCTAACCCAATTGCAAATTAGTTCATTTTTGTTTGCTTTGTTGGCTTCAGTTCTTCTGTGCCTGTGGTTCAATATCAGTTCCATTTTAACAATTTTTGCAAAGTTTTAGTTCCATCTTATTCATGCACCAATCACAAGCCAGTTTGAAGGCTTATATAGATCTCAATGCCTTTCATGTGTTTTTTAGGATCACATCCACACATGCACAGCTTTAGGGGAAGCCCACAAACTCACAAAAAACTTTATTGCATATTTCCCAACCTCCTCTCACTCTGGACCACTCCAGATGCCAAGGCTCTCTTTTCTGATCTGTGGCTAAAAAGGTTGGGGCTGTTTTTTTGTTTTTTGTTTGTTTGTTTTTTTTACATTGACATATTGTTTTTCTCTTCCTCAAACTGATTCTATGTTCAAACTAAGTAAAGAAAATATTGAGTAAAAGAAGTGGGAATAGACTTTCTATTCACATCCTCCAGACCACAGTTGTTAGGGTCAAATGGAAGAAGTTTTCTCCTTGAGAACAGTGGGGTTCTCTTTAGCTATTTCCTTTTTCCATCACTACGATTTTGCACTTTAGAGACTAGGAAAGTTTGGTGGCTAAATTCATAAAAAAGTAAAAATTATAAGAGTGGGATAGTTTTTCACTTCTCCTCTTTATATATGACCAAAAAGGTAGAACTTCTCAGAGAGTTCTTTCTGTCAGTATCTGTAATATAGTTTTGAACTTTATATTGCCTTTGAATCCAGCATAAATAACACAGGAGAAAAGATGTAAAACATTTACATCTTGTAAGAATTTCTGGACTTCCACAATTTATATGTTAGTTTTCAGGAAATTTCTGCATGCTTCTTGTATAGGAAATTTGGTTGCATTTATTTTACTAGATGGAGTATATTTCACTTTCTTCACCAGAATAAGAACTTGATTTATTTGCCACTAATGAATACAAGAAATAACACTATCTGGCACAACTAACTGTATAGCATACCCTATGTGGTCATAATGATTCTAATTAGGAAGATTATAAAGATATGGGGAAAGGTTTCTGATTTTCATTAGGTGTTTTGAAAGTGGAACAAAACTACACACACACTAAGCTTATATCTCTGTGAAATTTGTATGGCAAAAAATTAAAACGTTTGGAAAATCATATCATTTGTGGTGTTCTGTTAGTATCTTTTCCTTTAAATGGCCCTTTAAAATATTAGAGTGATAAAAACCAACATTTCACAACCGGGAGTCTGGCCTAGAGGTAGACTGTTCACCTAGCATGCACGAAGACCCGGGTTCAATTCCTCAGTACCACATACATAGAAAAAGCTGGAAGCGGTGCTGTGGCTCAAGAGGTAGAGCTATAGCCTTGAGAAAAAAACAAAGAGAGTGCACCGACTCTGAATTCAAGCCCCATGACTGGCAAAAAAGCAACATTTCTATGCCATAAATCAATGATATAAAATAAATTGCATAAATACTAATGTATACTGAATTGTACCTATTTTAACATTTTTATTTGAATCTTCACAAGAGTAATAATAAATAAGCTGTTTGCTTTATATAGAATTGTATAAAATGATCTATTAATTTCTAAGATAAATGCCCCTAACTCCCATTTTTGTGGGTCATGGGGCTTGGACTTGGCATGGACGCTATCCCTGGGCTCTTCAGCTCAAGGCTACCATCCTACCCCTGTGCCTGGGCACTGTTTCTGAGCTCTTCAGCTCAAGGCTACTGCCCTACCCCTGGGCCTGGGCATTGACCCTGAGCTCTGCACCTCAAGGCTACCACCCTATCCTTGAGACAAGCCTCACTTCCCATTTTCTAGAGGTTAAATGGAGATAAGAGTCTCAGGTCCTTTTGTGCCCTGGCTGGCTTTGAACCTTGATCCTCAGATCTCAGCCTCCTGAGTAGCTAGGATTACAGGCATGAGCCACCGCACACATCTCCCCTCTCACTTTTTAAAAACAAGATCAGGTCTCTTCATATTGTCTTAAGTGACAAATTTCACTGTAATTCTGAACCAAACTATAGCATTTTGATAATTGCACTTTGCTAATTGGTTTTTCCTTCATTATATATTATTGATTTTTTTCTTTTATAGCCTGTTGATATGATGGAATTAATTATTTGTGTCCCAAATTACATACAGAATAAATTCTACATAGACCTAGTGCATAATAATTTTTATATATTGTTGGAGTTGAGATTTGTAATATTTTCAGGTTTGTGATATAAATCATTCTGTCATCATCTTTTTAATTTTTGAGCTAGCATTACTAGTCCAGGAGAATGTCACTGTAATATTCATATAATCATGTGCAGTATACTTTGAATACATTTCTTCCCTCTATTATATTTCCATACCTTCCTCCTCCCAATTTTACTTCGTTTCATTTCAATGTATTTACATGCTTTGATAGTATAGTGATTTCACAAAATGAGGTAAGAAGTGTTTTCTTTGCTTCTTAATTTTTAAGGGTTTTAAGAGTATTAATGTAATTATTTCTTTTTTAGATATTTAGTGAAATCTAGCAGTGAAGCCAGCAATAAAGCTTTGTGCTATATTTTGGAAAAAATATAAATTACTCAATGTCTTCAATAGATATGACTATTCACATTATTTTTCCTTGGGAATGTTTTCCTGGTTTTTAGTTACTTTAAAAAATGGTTCTTTTCATCTTAGTTACCAAATTTGTAGGTATTTAGTTGTGTGTGTGTGTGTGTGTGTGTGTGTGTGTGTGCGTATGTATGTTAATTACCTTTTTTAGTTAGTCAGTACTTATGACTCTGATTCCATTAGGGGTATTAATCTATATCTTCTTTCTACTTTTCTCAATTATTTGACTAGCGATGTACCATTTTATCTTTATTTTCTTTATATATTCTTGTATTAAATTCCATTGTTTTTTCCTTCAGTGTTTATTACTTCCTTCCTTCTACTTTCATTGTATCTAAATGATTATACCTTTTACATTTTCACAGGTAAGAATTTGAATTGCTGATTTTAGACAATTGAATGTATACATTCAATACTGTAGGTTTCCCTCTGGGCACAATTTTATGCCGTGTCATACTAATGCTCATAATTTCATTTCTAAGATAGTAAAATTATTTGGAGACATCTTCTTTGATACATATAGTATTTAGAAGTGTGAGTGTTAGTCTCCAAAACTTTAGATTTTCCCCTATGTGTTTCTGTTATTGATCTCCAGCTTCATTGTAAATCATTAAAAAATACTTGGTAGAAACTCTATAATTATTTTATGTCCCGTGGGTTTTGAATTCAGGGTTTGGGAACTGTCCCTGAGCTATTTGCTCAAGGCCAGGGCTCTACCATTTTGCGCCACAGCTCCACTTCTGGTTTTTGAGTGGTTAATTGGACAGGAGTCTCACAGACTTTCTTTCCCAGGCTAGCTCCAAACTGCGCTCGTCAGAGCTCAGCCTTCTGGGTACCTAGGATTACAGACATGAGCCCCCAGTGCTCAGCTGTTTATATATATTTTTTTAATCGGACTGAAGACATAGATCAGCTTGTAGATTGCCAACTGTGTGCAAGAAATCTGAGAGAGCATAGGGCCCTTAATCTCCAGTACTGGCACAAATAAGCAAATAATTCCAGGAGCCAGTGGCTCACACGAGTAACCCTAGCTACTCAGAAGGCTGAGACGTAGAGAATCAAGTCTATGAGACTCTTCCAAAGTAACCAGTACAATGCGGAACTGCAATTTCTTTGTATACATGCATCTTCTGGATATTTTAAAATAAGTGAGTTGTAGTTGTACAAGATGTGGCTTTTTATGTCTACCTTCTTTTACTTATCAAGATTCATGGCTACAGTTGGACATAGTGATACACAACTATAACTCAAATTGCTCAAGAGACACAGATAATAAGATGACCTTGGTACCAAGCCAACCCAGACAAAAGTATGACACAATATCTGAAAGAAAACCTGAAAGCAAAAGGATCAGGGTATGGCATGGATTGAACACTTGCACAGCAAGTGCAAGGTCCTGAGTCTATTTTTCACTACTACCAAAAAAAAAAAGAAAAAAACTAACTACCTACGTTCATCATTTATTTTCATTGCCAAATATGAATATACCATAGTTTTTTTGCTCATTTCTTACCTGACAAGCATTTTGTTGTTTCCATCTTGTGAGAATTATGAATTATGCTGCAAAGAACACTTGTATACAGGTTTTGCTTAAATGTCTATTGCTGAGTTATGGTTAATTAATTTTTTGAGGAACCACTAAATTTTTTACAGAAGTTGTGTTATTTGTGAGTTGTGTACATTGTTCAATGTACAAAGGTTTTACTTTGTCATACTGTATGCAATGCTGATTTTCTATTTTTAATTTTACACAATGCCTAGCATTTGTAATGTTTTATTCTATTCTATGAAAGAATAGTCAGGGTAATGATATTTAACATTTTTTATGTTCACATTGGCAACTTGTAACTTTTGTTTGTTTGCTTGTTTTTTTGCCAGTCCTGGGGCTTGATCTCAGGGCCTAAGCACTGTCCTTGGGTGTTTTTCAAGGCTAGCACTCTACCCTTTGAGCCAGCATCACTTCCAGCTTTTTCTGAGTATGTGGTTCCAAGGAATTGAACACAGGGCTTTGTGAATGTTAGGTAAGCACACTACCAGTAGGCCAGGCTTTAGGTCCCATAAATTTATTTTTTTAATATTAATTACATTCCTTTTTTCCCACTTAATTTGAGTTATCATTGTGTGTGTGTGTGTGTGTGTGTGTGTGTGTGTGTGTGTCTGTGTCTGTGTCTGTGTATGTGTGTGTGTTTCTCTGCTGGTTCTAGGGATTGAATTCAGGGCCTGTTCAAGGTAGTGCTCTACCACTATAGTTTAATTCTGGCCTGTTTTTGGCTGTTAATTCGAGATAAAAGTCTCACAAACTTTCCAAGGGCTTTGAGCCATGATCCTCACATTTCACTTTCCTAAGTTTCTAGAATTATTTGTCTATTTATTTGTCCTTGTTCTTTCGTTCCATGTGTGTGTTTGTCTGTGTGTGTGTGTGTGTGTGTGTATGTGTGTATGTATTTATATAATTAGCAAATATACTTCTCCCATTATATGTTTCTTTTTGGTGTTCCTTTTTCAGTCGTGGGGCTTGAACTCTGGGCCTGGGCACTGTCCCTGGGCTCTTCAGGTCAGTGTTAGTGCTCTACCATGTTGAGTCACAACACCACTTCTGGTTTCTGGTGGTTAATTGGAAATAAGTCCCACAAACTTTTCGTGCCCAGGCTTGATTTGAGCCACAATCCTCAGATTTCAGTCTCCTGAATTGCTAGGATTATAGGTCTGAGCCACCAGAACCTGGCTTTGGTGTTCTTTGTGGCATAAAAGTTTTAATTTTTAAGAAGAACATATTTTATCTTTTTTTCTGTACCTTGGCTTGAACTCAGGACCTGGGCATTGTCCCCGAACCTGTTTATGCCCAAGGTTATCATTCTACCACTTGAGCCACAATGGTACTTACATCTTTTTCTGAGTATTTTATTGGAGGATTTCAGGTGTGAGCTACTGTCTCCTGCTAAAAAGGCAAATTTATAGATCACATTTGTGTGATTTTTTTTGCTTCTTTATTTTCTAGCATATATAAGAAACTATTGCCAAATACAAGATCACTATATATATATATATATATGTATGTGTATATATATAGATACACACACACACACACACACACACACACACGTACACATTTTCCTCAAATGTTTTATGGGTTTAGCTCTTATGTTTAGATTGTTGATCTGCTTTGTCAATGTAAGTATCCAGTGCATGTGGATATTATCTATATTACTATTATTTTTCTAAGAGATTTTATGGTCTTGGCTCTTATATATTCTTTGAGTGAATTTTTCTCGTAGGGAAATAAAACAGTATTGAACCTCATTATTTTGCTTTTGGATACTTATTTGTGTCAATATAATTATTTGAAAGAAATATTTTCCTTCTTTCCTTAGTGAAAAGTTTTGTCTCTTTCATCTATAAGCAATTGACCCTAGACATACAAGTATATTTTCTGGCTCTCATTTCTTTTCCATTGAATTATGTATCTACTTTATGCTTATATCTTACTGTTTAAATTACTAGGGACTAGTTATCTTTCCAAATGTATTCTTTTCTTTCAAGGTAATTTTGAGTACATGAGGTTCCTTCAATTCTATACAAATGGTAAAATCAACTTTCCCATTTCGGCCAAATGCTTTGGTAAGAGTTTGATACAGACTGCATTGAGTCTGTAGATTTACTTGGTATTATTATTTTAGGTCTCTTCATCTTTTCTGGTTGTTGGACTAAAAAGAAACAGCTGCAACTAAGGAAGCTATCCTTAGCCTGAAAATTTAAGCCACAAAAGGTGCAGTGAAGGAACAAAAGGCACATGGAATCTTTAATATGTGGCTGTTAGATCCAAACAGTATAAGAGAGAGTACTCAATACTTGCTTACCCAATGCTACAGACATGGTATTGGAAATGTAAACATAACTACATAGACATAAAAATCTATGACTCTATAGACAAAATGTTTTATCTCATAAATTAATATGTATCTATGATATACAAACCCTTAGCCTAATTCTGATTATGTTCTAAAAACTAAGTGCCAGTGATTATATATAGAGATTCCCTTCTTGAATATTCATTTGTTAAACATGTCATTTGAAATATGATGTAAAAATCAATGTTAATAAATTCTTTAATTAAAAAAAGGTGCAGTGATGATTAAAAGATGCCATCTCAGCCTTTATTTTCTACCTTCAAATTAATTAGGTGATTGAATGTAGTTGTCACTGGCTAGTCCCTCACACAAAAAAATGGGATAAAATATTCCTGAAGAATAAATAATTATATTTGATTAAAGGGACTGCAGACGTATACCAAAGAGTAACAGAGATGTGACAAAATCCCCTGGAAGTGTTAAAACCTAAAATAGAATTGTAAAGAATACTTGGTCTTCCCCAAACCATCTAATTGCCTGGATCGGTTTGAACCAAGAAAGACTTCAGGATAAACATATAATTTTTGTTCCTGAATAATGTCTGTCTTCTGCACAAGTGACTTCACTGCAGTTTCTGAATAAGCCTCAGTTCAGTCCAACAGTCAGATGGCAACTCCCGCAATCAGAGATTTTCTTATATAGATTCCAGCTCTACAACACAGTGGGCATCGATGTCCAGCCTGACAGTCAGGCAACAGCTTTATATACAACAAAACTAATAATTTCAGGGCAGGCACAAACCACTGCAGCCTGGTTGGTGATACAACCATAGATACTGCTGCTAATAAAAATGACTGATGAAACAACCGTTAGTAAACAAATTGAACACATTGTACCAAAACAAAACCCTATATCAATCTATAGGGAAAAGTTCTTGTCTTTCTGAGAGAAAGAAAACATAAAATTGAAGACTTAGTATTGCATAGGTATTAATGCAGGGGTATAAGAAATATGAAAATAAATTCCAAGCAATATGAAAATTCTTTTGTAACAATATCAAAAGGAAATAAATTTTAAAAATACTCCCAAAGGGAATTTTCACTAATGACCTTAAGGAACATCAATGATTTACCAAAAATAACTACAAATAATTAAATAAAAATTTTAACATATTTCATGATTAATTAAAAACAAAAAGATAATCATAAATAGAAAAATCTTACAGATAAATAACGTTACTAACAAAATAAAAAGAAAACTCTGAGACACAAAACACACTAGATCAGCAAGAAAAGAGAACACAAAAACAGGTCTTTTGAATTAACCCAGTCAGAGGAAAAGAATGAAAGAGTGAGGAAAGCCTAATGGACCTATTGGACACTGAAAAGTAAACAGTCACATTATGGGAGTTCCAGAGGGAGAACAGATGGAGAAAGACAAAGAAAGCATATTTAATGAAATAATAGCTGAGAACTCCCCAAGTAATGGGAGAGATATAGACATTCAGATCCACAAAGAGCAAAGAACATTAGATTGACCCCAAAGAAGTTCTCTCTAAGATAGATTACTATCAAGCTATCAGTGTTACAAAGAAAAAAAAAATTCTAAAAGCAGCATGAGAAAAAGATCAAGTCACATATAAGGATATCTTTTAACCAAACAGAATATCATTTAGCAGAAAACTTATGTGCCAGGAGACAAGAGGGTGACACATTACGAATGTGGGAGAGAGGAGAAAAGGAAGTAATACTGAGGAATAACAATGATAAATATGTGTCATACTTATCTGTGTGTGTGTGTGTATGAAGAAAATATAATGAAACCTCATCAACACTGAAAAGGGAGGGGAAGAAAGAATGTAAATGTAAGGGAGGGGGCGAACTTTTTCAATGCATAGTACATGAATGGAATTAGTCCAATAAAACCTGCACATAGTATTAATGCATTAAAATTAAAAGATTTACAAAAATAAATTAAATCTGAAATACAATATACCAAACCAAAAGGATATATCAATATCAGGAAAATTTATGAAGGAAATAGTGTTATATGCATTATAGGAAAATACATATAAGAGCATTGATAAAAAATATAACAAAAATATGGCCATATATGATGAACCCACACATAACAACATACCGAATGGAGAAAAGTTGAAAAGGTTGAAATTATTTGTTGCTACATTTGAAATAAGGGAAATCTGCCTACTTTCACCACTCTTGTTCAATATGGTACTGACAGTTTTAGCCAGAGAAATTAGACAAGAAATGAAAAAGTAGAACATTAAAATTAGAAAAGAAGTCAAGCTGTCCCTATTTGCAGATGATATAAATATAAATATATATATATATATATATATTCCTAACGAGTTTATCAGAACATTGAAAAGTTCCATAAAGTTTCAGGATACGAGATTGATATATAAAAATCAACGGTGTATTTATATACCAAGAAGAAACTACCTGAAAAATAAATCCTAATGTGTGTTATTTCTATTAGCTTCAAAAATAAAATTACTAGGAATGAATTTAAACAAGCAGGTAAAGAATTGTACAATGAAGACTATAAAATGGTGAAGAAATTGAACATAATATCAAAAACAGAAGATCACCTATGTTCTTGGGCTTGAGGGATGAACATAGTTAAAGCATCTGTACTACCCAGTGCAATCTCCAATGAAATAGTCAATGAAATCTCTATCAAAATACCAAGGAAACATTGTACAAATATAAGAAAAAATTATAAAAATGACATGATAATCTGAAGACCCTAAATAGAAAAGGAAACCATCAGCAAAAACAATCAAGTGGGCAGAATTGTGTTACTCAACTTCAAAACATTCTTGGTAGCTAGTATATCCAAGGATATTTTTTTATAAAACCATGAACAATGTATATTGCCAAAACAGCATTCCATATTATAAGTGATCCAACTTGATATTTGTATGCAGAATATGAGCTAGTCATAGTGTAGTAAAAGATCATCCCCAAAGGAATCAAATATTTAAATAAAAGTGTTAAATTATGGAGTTATCTAAAGAGAATATGCGAACTGCTGTGGACAGAGACTGTTGGATATGACTCCAAAAGTATCAGACAACAGAAGCAAAAAATTTACAAACCAGAAAGCTCCTGAATGGCGATACAATTAGCACAGTGCACCAACGGAGAGTGTACATTGTGAAGAAAAATATTTGCAAACTGACAAGGAACAAATAAATAGAACATACAAGGAGCTGAAAAAATTTAACACCAAACCCAAAGCCAAACCAAACCAAACCAAACCAAAGCATAACAAAAAAGTGTCAGAACACCAAATAATTTAATTAATGCAGTAATGGCAAAATGCTCATGCTAGATATTTCTCAAAAGACAAGACAAATGTTGAACAGATATATAAATATAGTATTCATCATCACTAATCACCAGGGAAATGGAAATCAAAACCACAATAAAGTATTAAGTAGGGAACGCTGGGTCATGGCTATAATGCTATCGACTTATGGGCTGTGATCTGAAGATCATAATTTAAAGCAAACCGTGACAAGGAAGTCCCTAGATCCTTATTTCCAATAGAAAAACAAGGGAAGGGGTATCTATGGTCAAAAAGTCATGTATTTACTACCTGACAAATGTAACTACAACCACTCTGTACATCACTTGACAATAAAATACAATTATTAAAATTAAGAAAGAAATTTTATATAGCAATAAATAAATAAATAAAATGAGCAATGAAATAAAATGAGCAATCCCTGTAATTCT
This sequence comes from Megascapheus bottae, assembly GCF_031878675.1. Lineage (NCBI taxonomy): Eukaryota > Metazoa > Chordata > Mammalia > Rodentia > Geomyidae > Megascapheus > Megascapheus bottae. Next base: position 43,946,716 of record NC_143547.1, read on the forward strand.
AGCTACTCAGGAGGCTAAGATTTGAGGACCATGGTTCAAAGCTAGCCCCAGCATCTATCAAAGCCAGCCCAAGCATTAAAGTCTAAGAGACTCTTATCTCCAGTTACCCACCAGAAAACCAGAAGTGGCACTGTGGCTCAAGTGGTAGAGCAGTATCCTTGAGCTGAAGAGCTCAGGGACAGTTCCCAGGCCCAGAGTTCAAGCCCCAAAAGTGACACAAAAATAAAAAACAAGCAGCAATCAACAAAAGAAAATGATAAAAATTGTCTTCTCAAACATTCCCTTAGATCTTTAAGTTATTTAAGTAATATCTTTTGGGTGTTTTACTTGCTGGTTAACAGGACATAGATTTGAGAACTTCTTGGCCTGGGCTGGTTTCAAACCATAATCCTCTGGATCAACTTCCTGAGTGACTAGGATCATAGGCAGGAGACATTGGCTCCTAGCTTCACAATTTCTCTCTTTCCCATTTCATAGTTTTCATTGTAGAAGTGTTTTACCTCCTAGGTTAGTTTTTCTTTCCATTATATCCCTCTATTTTGAGGCTGAATTTTCCTGATTTCTTTCTCAGTCTATTTGGTACGTATATTTCATTTTGATACTGAGCAAATAGTCAGATAAAAATAAAACTGGCCATAGTAACATCTATATGCCTAGCACTTGTATGCTCCCAGAGATTCTTCTTCTGCTTGATCTGATTGACTGATGAAATTTCTCTTTATGATTTTAACTCAAGTTGTTGAGGATTTCGTTTTTGAAGTTTCCATATTTTTTCCTGAATCTGTTTTCATGTTAGAATTTTCATTCATGTTTCTTACTTTCTAATTCAGATTTTGAATTAATTTCTTCTTGATTCTTTTGTTTGTTTGAATCCTCATTTATAACTCAAAAAATTGTAATACTAAACTTCTGAATTCTTTATCCAGCACTTCAATAATGTCATTGTCTTTGAATCGGGTCATTGAGTACTTCCTTGCTTTTGATTGTGTCATTATTACCTTGCTTTTTTTATGTGTGTCTATTAAATTTCTCTATTGTAATTTGCACATGTGAAGGGATGTTATCTCTTTCATTTTTTAGATTTTTTTTGCCAATCCTATAACTTGAATTCAGGGACTGGTCACTGTCTTTGAGTTTTCTTTAGACATATAATGAATGATTGTTGTTCTTAAGGTACTATGTTATCTTTCATCTCTTTTGCTGTCCCTTGGTTATCTCATATTGTTACAGTATTTCACTTTGTTACCTGATATATCAGATATATTTGTATTTGGTTATTTGGAATTGGATAGGAAATGGGGGAAAACAAGATGAGGCGTGGGGGTGGGGGGGAGGGAAATGGGGACCAAGACATGTGAAAGGGTATCCATGTATGGGAATTAATGCACCATGTATCTGGCAAATATCATGTAACTCTTCTATTAATTACAATAAAAAATATGTGAAAAAATAAAAAAAAGACTAGTGCCCTTCCACTTGAGCCATAGCACTATTTCTGGCTTTCTGGCTTTCTCTGTGTATGTGGCATTGAGGAATTGAACCCAGGGCTTCATGCATGCTAGGCAAGCACTCTACTACGAGGCCACAATCCCAATGCTCTCTTTCATTTTTTATTGGAATCTTCTGAGTGAGCAATTTCCTTTTGGAGTTATTACTTTGACTACTATTCAGAGAATAGAACATAGATAAAACTATTAAAAAACAAAGCATATGGGCCGGGATTTTGGCCTAGTGGTAGAGTGCTTGCCTAGCATTCACGAAGACCCGGGTTCGGTTCCTCGGTTCCACATACATAGCAAAAAGCCAGAAGTGGTGCTGTGGCTCAAGTGGTAGAGCCCTAGCCTTGAGAAAATCCAGGGACAGTGCTCAGGCCCTGAGCCCAAGTCCAGGACTGGCAAAAAACAACAACAACAACAACAAAAAACAAAGCATATGTAGTAAAAAAAAAAACAATTGAAAACATCAACTGCATTATTAGTGGCAATATAAAAAGATAAAATTTGAAAGATAAAGGTAAAGGTATTAATAAATCAAGCAATAAGAAGAAACAGAATGAGAAAAGGAAAGAGAAGAAACAAAATAGGAAAGAAGGGAATTATATGAGATGAGAATATAAGAAAAAACAGAGGGAAACACAAAACAGTGAAAATAAACTAATCACTTAAAATCCAACCACAAAGCACCAGGGACTACTACTTCAAAGCTGAGGAAAAGAGAGAAGATTCTCCCTGAATTTATTTTGTAGCATACTCCTGATGTGTTAAAAGAATGGTAATGGATATGATTAATCTGTATTGTATTACTGTAGGGAAATATTACAATCAAGTGTTAATAGTTATAATAAAATAAGTAGTAACTGGGTACCAGTGGCTCATGCTAGCTATTCATCCTTGCTACTCAGAAGGCTGAGATCTGAGGATCGTGATTAAAAGGCAGCCCAGGCGGGAAAGGTGGCGAGACTCTCATATTCAATTGATCACAAAAAAAAGACGTGGAGCTGTAGCTCAAGTGGTGAAGCACAAGCAAAGTTCAAGGGAGAGCTTGTGCACACACACATGTAATAGCTGGGCGAGGGTGGTTCCTGTATATAATCCTACCTACTTAAGAGACTGAAATCTAAGGATTGTGCTTTAAAGCCAACCAATGCAGGAAAGTTTGTGAGGCTCCTATCTTCAACATATTAGCAGTAAGTTGGAAGAGGAGCTGTGGTTCAAGTGCTACAGTGCCAGCCTTGAACAAAAAAGCTAATGCAAGAACCCTGGCCCTGAGTTCAAGCCATAGTATCAATAATAATGTAGTGTTGTTATCCTACTTTTCTAGAATTCTCATGATTCTGACAGATAAAAATGAAGTCCTGCAGTGGAGGTGGTGGGAAGAGTGGGAGAGCTGAGCTCCCCTAGATCGGGGCTAGCTCAGAGGTCATGGCTGGATTTCAGTGCCTCCATATTTGTGTTTTATCCCACCACACCTAGCTATAAGAGGGTAATGTTTATTGGATAGGGTCAATGGTCAGGAGATTAAGCTCCATTCCATATTGGGATTCTAGGCTTAGTACCTTTGTGTCTGGGATGTCAAGAAGACCTGTCTGTTGGTAGTTTCACACAGAAATTGATTTTAGGATCTGTAGACTGTTTTTGTTAGAACTAGGCTTCACCAAATGCATATCAGTCAGTGTTCAAAAGATGGGGTTTATGTTCAGAACTGAAGGTAAATATCTGAGACCCAGCCTAGTTGTGTAGTTCCTGTTGGAATACAGGGCTGAACATCGAGAAAGAATCATTGAGAGCGAAGTTTCAGGTTTTTGAACTTTGGGGTCTGCTGACTTTCCAAATTTGCAGAATATGTTCATGGCCCAAAAGAAGTTTGGTAGATCAAACGGTGGTATGTGCACTTTAGAATTTGTGCAGAATCACCGTAATGTGTCAATACCAACTGGATGATACTTTGGGATTTGAGATGTTAAATTTCTGTGGTGTTGTGGCCAGTGATGGAAATGTATTGAAATCTGGTTGGATTTATATACAGGGAACTAGGGCTAACTGTTGCTGTTTGGGGTTTGTTTGGAGTGTGAAATCTGGGCCTAGTTTTTCTATTAGGGAGCTCACCGTCATGCTCAAAGCTGTGATACTGATTGGAGGGCCTCAAAAGGGTGAGGAGCCAGAAGGCCAGGGTTGGTGGGTTGAGGGAGAGGATGAGGCAAGAGGCTGAAATATTCTAACAAAAATGAAATCCTAAGTAGCTGTATTCATGGTACTGTTCTCTAGAATCTTTACAAAAGCATGAATTTCTCTCTTTTTTGTATTTTCAAATATTTCATATCAGCTATCCAGTCATCATCCCCTTATTCAAAGGCTCGACAATTGGGTGTTCATTATTACACTGAGGTAAGTTTACTAATTACCTCACTAACAATTATTGAGGGTTTATCATGTGTCAGGCACTGATCTTGTCCAAAAATTGGCAACTGTTTCTGATGATGACAAAGCACTCATTTTTAGATGTTGTTGGATATGTATTTCTGAAGAAACTACTCAGTAATATTCTTCCAGTGTGAAAACATTTACCCATGCCTAAATGAGAAAAAAATTCTGTTTTCTGTATTTCTGAAGATGTGGTGGTGCAAATTTGGTATGTAGATCATAGTTTTACAACCTGTCTTTTAGATGATAAAGACATAGTGCTGCATTAGTTCAATGTTCCCCATTTGAGATGTTACCGTCTATCAGAGAGGTATATTCATTAAGCAGATGATTACAGATGTGTGAATCTTCTCTTAGAAATACTATAATTAACAATGAATGTAAAGAATAAACAGATAAAACTTTGTGTAGTCAAGAAAGGCTTCCATAAAGTGGTGACATTCAAATTGAAGCCGGAAAAATGAGTGTGAGTTTTCTAGATAAAAGGACGGAGGGAATGATTCTAGGTCTAGTTGTAAGAATTAGTACTAATTGGGCTGGCAGCATAGCCTAGTGGTAGAGTGCTCACCTAGCATGCATGAAGCCCTGGGTTTGATTGTTCTGTACCACATACTCAGAAAAAGTGGTGCTGTGGCTCAAGTGGCAGAGTGTTAGCCTTGAGCAAAAAGTGTCCAAGGACAGTGCCCAGGTCCTGAGGTCAAGCCCCAGGACTGGAAAAAAAATAGTACTATTTTCACATATTATCAGTTAATTAAAATGGCACTTATTACTATGCTTTGCTTTTAAAATCTTACACATCATATATTTTAAGTGAGAAAATTAAAGCCAGAGAAAGCAGTATGTCTTTTTTTTTTGCAAGTCCTGGAGATTGATCTTAGGGCCTGGGCACTGTTTCGCACACCTTTTACTCAAGGCTACCATTCCTCCTCTTCAGCCCCAGCACCATTTCTGGCTTTTTCTGTGTACGTGTTACCGAGGAATCGAACCTAGGGCTTCGTGTAAGCTAGGAGAGCACTCTACCACTAAGCTACACTCCCAACCCCAAGAAAGTAGTATATCTTGTTTCTCATTGAAATATCAATGGACATTCTGGAAATTAATAAAGTATATAGCCAAATGAGTTGTGAATCTGCTTAAGCAAGTTAAGCTTGTTTATTAATACTAAGACATATTGGAACCATTGATATTTTAATATGTGTTATAATGGTCCAAGAGTGGAAAAAGTCAAGATGAAACATGGGGATAATATTTACATCAAAATATCACGACTTGGGGTGGGAGTTTGGCCTAGTGGTAAAGTGCTTGCCTAACATGCACGAAGACCTGGGTTCAATTCCTCAGAACCACATACACAGACAAAGCTGAAATTGGTGCTGTGATGCAAGTGATAGAACTCTAGCCTTAAGAAAACCCAAGGACAGTGCTCAGGCCCTGAGTTCAAGCCCCAAGACTGGCAAAAAATATTATGACTTTTAAATAGTAATGCTTCCGTTGTTCCTTGGTTATTCTCACATTGTTACAGTATCTTAACTTGTTATTTGGTACATTCTATATACATTTATTTGTTTATTTGAAATAGGAAAGGAAAGAGGGAAAACTAGATGAGGGAAGAGGAAGGGGAAGGGGAATGGGGACAATATCATGAGAAGGGGTATCAATGTGTGTGAAATAATGCACCCTCTATCTGGCAAATATAACTGTAACCCTTCTATAAATTACAAAAAAATTAAAAAAATAAATAGCAATGCTTTATCCTTAGTAGTCATTCATTTTGTTTCAGCTTCTTTTATTCCCACTCACTGGCCACCATTTAAGGTAGACTATAAAGGCAGGTCCTAAAGATGCCCTAGTACTCTATGACCTATGATTATACCCAGAAATACAGGATGTCCTCAGACTTGAATTCCTGTGCTCTGGCAGCCAAGTACTTCTCTGGATCCCTCATGACTTCTGATGATCCCTTGGTTTTGTATGGTACCCTCTAATTTCCCAAAATTCACTATGGTAAGTGTTGATGGCCCTTTGTGCATGGTCTATATTGTAATTAGTTATATTCCTATTCGAGTGAGTAAGCTTACTGATCAACTATTTGGACAGTGTGCTAGGAAGAGAGACATTTACACATCTTACACAAATAGTCATGACCCAGATATCTTTCTAGTTTAGGTGTTGGAACATGAGTGACTTTGTGCAGACATTGAAATTTCTTTTTCCCACCCATCATAAAATTTCATTCCCCTCACATCTTTCTTTCCACTTTCCTATCCTAACAATAAAGTAATAGCACATGTTATAGCCCATTGCATTTTCAAAGGGTCATAATTTAAGTAGAGAGGAGCTCGGTTGTTGTCATTCTTGAAAGGGGTCAGATTTGAGGCATCTTCTGATTACCGAATTGAATAAGATGCCAGAGAGGTTATGCGACTCTCATGTGCTGTCTGACATTATCTCAGTCTCAGATACTATTCTTAGAAATTTGGCTTAGACTCCCTGATATCCTCCTTGCATTAACACTTTATTCTTAGCTAGAAACCTGATCTAAATTCTTCCACAGGTTCCTCAACCCTGTTCTCTGAACATGTCCAGCAATGTCCCAGAATGGCTGGAATTCAAATGTTATGCTTAAATGTAGCAGAATGCAAGCTTTGAGATTAGGTACCTCCTGGGGAGAATTTCCCTAGCAGACAGAGCTTTGAAGGTCAAACTTGTATTGCCTTAGCAGCAGGTGGATTGAGAGGTATCGAATGTATTGAAGAGGTATTATTCAGTCATTTTCTGAAACCTTGCTTTCTCTTTACCAATAGACAATGAAAATGCCTGTGTGGCAAACAAATTTTTTAGCACTTGATATAGTACTTGTCTCATTTTAGCTTCAAAATAGTTTATAAGGAGCCACATATTTATTACAATTTTCAGATGAAGAAACTAAGACCTTAAAAGTTAAATTATGGGCCTAGAGTTTGGCCTAGGGGTAGGGTGCTTGCCTAGCATGCATGAAGACTCAGGTTCGATTCCTTGGTACCACATCCATGGAAAAAGCCAGAAGTGGTGCTGTGGCTCAAGTGGTAGAGTTCTAGCCTTGAGAAAATCAAGGACAGTATTCGGGCCTTGAGTTCAAACCCTGGGTCTGGCAAAATAAATAAATAAAAAATAAAAAGGTAAATTACTTGTTCACAGTTATATAACTAGTAATTCACAAATCTGGAACTCCAGAGCCTATGATATTTAGTAATGTATTCAGTTGCTTCTAATGACTATTATGTGCTTGTAATCCTTGCTCTTAACTGAGAGCTTCATGAGTCATAAGAGAGGGATCAAGAACACTTGGCTATCATGCTCAGTTCTCTCTTCCTCACATTATCTTACCATATGTATCCAACAATTCAACTCTTTGCCTCTCGACCTACAGGCTGTCTTATTTCAGTTGCTACCTTGATACAGATCAAACTCTCTACCTGAAGTCCAGATACCATCCACTTACCATTCTCAAAAGTTTCACTTGGTTTCTTTGATCTCATGATAAATTATACAGAGATGTATGCATTTACACATGAACAAACTAACTAAAAAGGATATATGCAGGGGAGGAATCCAGAGACATAATCCTCTGAACATCTAAAATACTATTTATCAAAATAAATTCCAAGAAATTGAAACATGATTTTTCTTTATTTTGTTTTGTATTTCCTGTTTTGGCAGTGAGGAAAGGGGAGGGGCACAGGAATGGAGGGAAGAAAGATGAGCAAGTGCAGTCATTATATCCAATATACACTAGGTAAAAAAAATGAACCACAGGGGGAGAATACAGTCAAATTCAGTGTATATCATATAAAAGTGAGAAATGTGAGGGAAGAGGTGGGTTGGGAAGGATGAGTGAGAATACTGAAAGGGATAGTATGGATCATGATAGATTATATTCACAAACTGCTTTGTTAATGGCAACTCCTTTTGCTGGTCCTGGGGCTTCAACTCAGGGCCTGAGTACTCTCCTTGAGCTTTCTCAAGGCTAGCGCTCTACCACTTGAGCCACAGCACCACTTCTGGCTTTTTCTGTATATGTGGTACCGAGGAATAGAGCCCAGGGCTTCATGCATGCTAGACAAGCACTCTACCTCTAGGCCACATTCCCAGTCCATGGCAATTCTTTTGAGCAACCACTTAAAAATAATGAAAATATAGATAAAAGCAAATTTGTAGGGTAGGGGTAAGAGGAGGCAATGATGGAAAGCAAAAAATGGGATAACATTGCCCAAAAAACATTGCACTCGTAATCTGACTTTTGACATTGTAATTCCTTTACACAAATCCTTAAAATAACAATTGAAAAAGAACAATGTACTCAGCCCCCCAAATGTTTCACTTTGGCAATCATCTCCCTACTTCTCATGATCTGTCCTATTGGATTATTTTTGAGTATATACTAATGTGTCAATCCTTTTCTCCTACTTCTTCATTGGAATCTTGATTGTTCTTGACCAATTAAGTAAATATTTTATAACCACCACGTGGAATTTCATGAAATGCTTGGATGAATTTTCATAGTAGTTGCAAGGAATCTTCAAATCTGCTGGAAAGAATTTTTATACTTTATGAGGCTTCTGCTCTGCCATCAAGAGCACTGACCACTTACCATTATGTATACCAAGTCTCACAAATTATAGGCATCTTCTGAAATTTCCTTTTTTTCCCAGTCCTAGGGCTGGAACTCAGGGCCTGAGTGCTGTTCTTGGGTTTCCTCAAGGCTAGAGCTCTACAACTTGAGCCATAGCACAATTTCCAGCTTTCTTCTATGTATGTGGTACCGAGGAATCGAACCTGGGTCTTCGTGCGTGCTAGGTAAGCACTCCAACACTAGGCTCTGAAATGTCTTTTACTTTATTTTATTTTTTTATTAAATTTTTAAATTGTAATTAGTAAAAGGGTTACATGATATTTGCCAGATAGAAGGTGCATTAATTCCCATACATTGATACCCTTTCACATGTCTTGGTACCCATTCCCCCCCCACACACCCCCCACCCGTCTTGGTTTTCCCCCCTTCCCTATCAAATTTCAAATATCCAAATACAAATAAATTCAATATATCAGATAACAAAGTGAGATACTATACCAATATGAGATAACCAAGGGACAGCAAAGGAGATGAGAGACAACATAGTACATTAAGGACAACAATCATTCATTATATGGCTTTTGTTTCAATATCCTGGAGGTCCTTTCAATTAGCTTCACATTATATGGCCTTATGTATCAAGATTTTGCTCTATTGCAAATCTCTGCTAGTAGAGCCCAAGAAATGTATGTCTTTTAACACAGTTATAGTGTTTACAAAACAATAATTACCTTTCACATTTGTTAGACTATTTTCTGTAGGGAACTTTACATGTATTGCTACTGTAAGTGTTCTATTTTAATTAAACTTGTTTTTACATATTACAGGTTCAAATGCAGCTTGAAGAAATTAATAGAAGGAATGGCAAGTAGGAGACACAGGAGTCAATAGGGACAGAAGTAGAGAAGCACACGAATGGAAGAAAGAAGGAAAGAGTACAAATTGGAAGGAAGAGGAGGAGGAGAGGAGAGAAGAGGAGAGAGAGAAAGAAGGAGAAAGAGAGAGAGACAGAGAAGTGGGGAGATCCCATGCAATGTAATGTTCCAGGCAACCCCAATCTCTTCCTTATATGTTGAAAAACTATAGTACCATACCACAACCAGGGTATTGAGAATTGCTACATTTAATTTATAGAAAAGTTCTGTTACCTGAGATCTCCTCTTCTACCTCATTTATAGCTATACTCATTGTTGTTTTTAATCCTCCACCCCCACTACATGTGCATCCCTAAAGCCTGACATCCACCAATCCATTCTCGAAAACTGTCATTTCAAGAATGTATTTTAACATATGGAATCCACTAGTAAGTGGATTTTTTTTCAAAAAGTGACATTTCATCAGCATAATTCTCTGGAGATTAATCTCATTTGTTACATGTGTTGCCAGTTCATTTTTCCAAGGATTTGAGTTTATGGGTAAAATTGTCATGCTTATTCTCTATATTTTGTACACATTTAAATTTCCTGTTCTCTGGCATAAATGCCCAGGATTGTACTTGCAAAATTGTGTGGTAGTTGCATTGTTTGTTTTGTTCATGGGGCTTGAACTTGGCCTGGGTGCTCTCCCTGAGTTCTTCAGCTCAAGGCTAACACCCTACCCTTGAGCCAAGCCCCACTTCCCATTTTCTAGTGATTAAATAGAGACAAAAGTCTCATGGCTTTGTATTGCCTGGGCTGGCTTTGAACCTTGAGTAGCTAGGATTACAGGCATGAGCCACAACACCCAGCAGCATTGCTTATTTTTTTAAGAAAGTACCAATGAGAAAGGGAATCAATGTTTGTGAAGTAATGCACCTTCTATCTGGAAAATATAATGTAACACTTCTATTAATTACAATAAAATATATGTAAAAAATTAAATGATATAATAAAAAAGAAAGTACCAAACATTTCCCAGAATGACGGTAGTATTTTCTATTTCACCAACAATGTACATATGATGCAGTATTTTTTTTCTCATCATTGGCAATTAGTACTGTGAAACTCATGAATGTTTATTCTAATTTTGCCTATGTCAATAAATGTATGCTGACATCATAGTGTGATCTTAACTCATATTTCCGTAATGGATAATGGTGTTGAACATATTTTCCTGTACTTACCTGTCATCTGTATACTTTCTTCTTGGTAAATGTCTGTATGTCTTTTGTCATCATATCTAGTGGAATTATTTGAACTTTACTTATTTTGCCAGTCCTGGGCTTGGGCTCAGGGCATGAGCACTGTGCTTGAGTCTTCTCAAGGCTAGAGTTCTACCACTTGAGCCATAGCACCATTTCTGGCTTTTTTCTAAGTGTATAGTACTGAGGAATTGAACCTGGGTCTTTGTGCATGCTATGCAAGAAGCACTCTACCATTAGACCAAACTCCCAGACCTGAACTTTACTTTTGTGCTTTGAGAGTTCTTCATGTAGCCTGAACACTAATTCTTTGTTGAATAGGTAGCTAGCAATTAAAAAAAGGTAATCTGTAGCTTATCTTCAAGATTCTCTTTACCATAACTTCCATGCAATTAAAGTTTGTACTTTTAATAAAGTCTAATGTATTAGCTTTTTGAAAGATTAATTCTATTAGTTGTATCTAGTCTAAAAATTATTTGTCCAGATCTAAATCCAAAAAGATTTCTACAACTAGTTTCATAACTTTATGTTTTCTGATTCATTTTTGTGTAAATCATTAGATGGGTATTCTTTCTCTAAATATATTTTTGAATAGTTCATGGCCAAATAAACTCATCTTTCTTTCTTTCTTTCTTTCTTTCTTTCTTTCTTTCTTTCTTTCTTTCTTTCTTTCTTTCTTTCTTTTGTTCATTCGTTCATTTAATTATTTGAGACATGATCTCACTTGGTCTTGGACTTGGGATCTTTGTGCCTCAGTCTCTTGAATTCTGGAAGTATATGCATGCATGAAGATCATACGCAGATATATTTCTTTTTTTGTTTTCTTTTTCCTTTTCTTTTTTGTTAGTCATGAGGCTTCAACTCAGGGCTTGGGTATTGTCCCTGAGCTTGTTTTGCTCAAGGCTGGCAATATACCACTTAAGCTACAGTTCCACTTCTGCTAGGAGACTTCCCTGCCCAGGCAGGCTTTGTCCTGTAATCCTCAGATCTTCAGTAGCTAGGATTACAGGCATGAGCCACCAGGGCCCAGCCTGTAGATTCCATAAAAGTTAGTTTTTCATATTTGTGTAAGCCTATTTCTGGGCTCCTCTTTCTGTTTCCTTAATCTGTATGTCCATAAGTATAACACTTCTATATGTAGGTAATAGATCTTACTATGAATTATAGAGATTCTTAAACTTTATTGTTTCAACATTAGCAAATTTTTTCTAAGTGTTTTATATATCTTTTTTTGTCAGTGCTGTGGTTTGAACTCAAGTCCTTGAATTTTCTACCATTTGAAACATTCCTTCTTCTCTTTATGTTTTAGGTGTTTTTTCATGGTGCTTCTTGCTTTTCTTCTCCAGACTCTCCTGGACTGTGACTCTCTGACTCTGTGCCTCCTACATAGCCACACTGATAGGCACATGCCACAGAATCCAGATTTTTTTTCCACTTAATTGTTCTTGCTATTCTTTTTGCCAGGCTGGATTCAAACTGTGTTCCTATTATCTGCATGCCAAGTACCTAGAATTATAGGCATGGACCAATGCACATTTAGGGTTACTACAGATTTTACAATAGGCTTATTTACTTTACAAACCTTACAGAGATTTAAACAGAAATTCTATAAAGGTTAGAGGTCTATTTGTAGAGAACTGGTATCTTTTCTATGTATTCCAGGCTCTGGGTGCATATATATATATATATATATATATGTGCATGTGTATAATTTTATTGCTATTATTATGTGCTGTATAGAGGGGAAATCATTTCGTAAGTCAGATTATGAGAAATTTCTTTTTTGTACAATGTCACCCCTTCCTACATTTTCCCAGTTTCCCCCTCCAATATCTAACCACAAGTAACAGTTCATTTTCAAATTATTGTATACTATATAGCGTGACTGTACTTCTTCGACATTCCCCTCTCCTTTTCTTTGTCCCCAATGTCCTCATTTAAAAGACACAAAACACTAAAGGCAAAACCATATCACCATCACCACCACCAATGTCAACAAAAACAAAATCCGTGTTTCCATATCCTGGTATTAATTTCATTAATCTTTCTTTTCTCCCTACTTTAAAAAAATCAATTTAATGGGTATAGTTATTATATGCATGCATATAAAGTAGTTTGTAATATTCACCCTCATAGCCTTTAACCTTCCACCAGTTCTCTTTACAAACAAGCCCCATTTTTATAGTCATTCTGTTTTTTTTTTAAGTTAAGATTCTTAATATGAGAGAACATGAAATTCTTATTTCTCAATTTGACTTATTTTGCTTAACATGGTGACTTATTTTGCTGAAAAGTTCCATGTATTGTCCTCCAAATAATACAATTTCATTTTATCTTGTGGCTGGATAAAAGTCCTTTGTGTATTCATATTTCATTAAAATATATATTCATCAGTTAGTGGGCACCTAAGCTTATTCCAATACAATAGCTTGCTTATTGTAAACCATGTTACTATACACATGACTGTTCAGGCATCTCTATAGCACTTCCACTTTTTTGGCTATATATCCAATGTTATATCAGGATCATAAAATAGATCTTTCATACTGATTTTCATGTTAGCTAACCTTATTTATTTTTCCTTCCCTTGTGGACAAGAGTTCCATTTCTCTGCATTGTTATTAGAATTTGTTGTTTGACTCCTCCATGATGGTCATTATGCCTCTGATGCAAAGTACTGTCTAAATTTGAGCATGTATTCATGTACTGATTGGTCATTAGTACTTCTTTTAAGAACTGTTCAATATTTTCCTGTTAATTGTATTGTTTGTCTTTTTCTGTTTAATTCTCAAGTCACAACTAGTTGGCAAAGATTTTCTCCCATTCTATGGAACCCAAGGCTTCATGCATGCTAGGCAAGCATTCTACTACTTGGCCAAACTCCTGGCCCAGGTCACACTTTTTTCTCATCCTAGTTACTCAGTAGGATAAGATCTGAGGATCTGAGGAGGTTCAAAGCCAGCCCAAGTAGGAAACTCCACCCAAATGCCCAAAGTAGAGCTTTGGCTCAAGTGGTAGAACACTAGCCTTGGACACACACACACACACACACACACGCACGCACGCACACACGCACGCACGCACGCACGCACACATAACCTAAGGGGTAGTGTTCTGAGTTCATGCCCTAGTGCCAACACAAAAATAAAAATAGGGATTAGGAGTTTTGCCTAATGGTAGAGTGCTTGCCTAGCATGTGAGAATCCCTGGGTTCAATTCCTCAGGACCACATACACAGAAAAAGCTGGAAATGATAGCAAAGATATGGAACCAACCCAGATGTCCCTCAGTTGATGAGTGGATCAACAAGATGTGGTATTTGTACACAATGGAATTCTATGCTGCTGTCAGAAAGAATGACATCGCCCCATTTGTTAGGAAATGGAAAGACTTAGAAAAAATCATATTAAGTGAAGTAAGCCAGACTCAAAGGAACTTAGGCTCAATGGTTTCCCTCATTTGTCATCCTCTTAGCAGAGATTTACAATAGAACAAAACATAAATACATAAGGCCATATAGTATGATGCTAAATGAAAGGACCTCCCGGATATAGAAACAAAAGCCACATAATGAGTGATTGTTGTCCTTAATGTACTATGTTATCTTTCATCTCTTTTGCTGTCCTTGGTTATCTTATATCATTACACTATTTAACCTGGTTATCTGATATATTGTATATATGCTTAATTGGTTATTTGAAGTCGGGTAAGGAGGGGAGGAAAACAACATGAGGAGCAGGGATGGAGGGAGGGAAATGGGGACCATCCATAAGAAAGGGTATCAATGTTTGTGAAGTAATGCACCTTCTATCTGATGAATATAATGTAACCCTTCTATTAATTACAATAAAATATATGAAAAAAAGAAAAAGCTGGAAATGATGCTGTGGCTTGAGTGGTAGAGCAGTAGCCTTTAGAAAGCTCAAGATCCTGAGTTCATGCCCCACAATTTGCAAAAATAAAACTAAATTAAAAATTTAAGATATATGAGTGGACTACATGAGCTGAATTGTGAGATTAAGCATGGTTTTAGGATTTCTTTTTCTGTTTTTCATGATACTAAGGTTTGAACTCAGGGCCTCACACTTATTAGCAAGCATGCTGTTCCTTGAATCACGTTCTCAGCCCTTTAGTTTTGCCTTAGAGACAGTCTTGTATTTTCGCCTACTACTGGCTGATGACTAACAATTGACTGTGCAAGTGGGATTATGGGCCAATTTTATTTTGCTTTGCTTTTTTTTTTTTGCCAGTCCTGGGAGCTGAACTCAGGGCCTGAACTCAGGGCCTGAGCACTGTCCTTGGATATTTTTCCCCTCAAGGATAGAGCTCTGCCAGTTGAGCCACAACACCACTTCCAGCTTTTTTTCTATGTATGTGGTACTGAGGAATCGAACGCAGGTCTTTGTGCATGCTAGGCAAGCACTCTATCATTAGGCCAAACTCTCTGCCTTATTTTGCCCTTGCTGATCTCAAACTGTCAGCTTGTATAACTATTTTCCTCCAGTTTTTTGTCTTTACTTTCATGTATTTTCAATCAAAAAGTGCCCTTTAAATTCTCAGTAAGAAAAAGATCAACCTTACAAGTCTTTTTCTATGTTAATGTATACTTTTCATATGCACTATAACAGAGGCTGAAGAACTCAGCACAATCACAGTAGAATTTCCCCCTTTTTGGTGCTTCTTTGCCTCACTTACTCTGGAGAGAATTAAAATGAAGTTCAGAAGTTTGATTCAATAAGCCAAGGGTCATATAGTGAAATGCAGATTTTTTTGCCAGTGCTGGTGCCTCACACTTCACATTTTCCCACTCATGGTTTTCACTCTATAATTTGAGTCATGACCCCACTTTCAGCTTTTCACTGAAGGACTAGTGATAAAAATCTCAAGGATTTGTCTGTCAGAACTGAGATGTTCAGATCCCAGCCTCCTGAGTAAATAGAATTAGAAGCCTGAGCCACTAAAGGCAGCTTCAGATGTTTCTTTCTGGCTTTAAATCTTATTTTCTTCACACAACTATTTGTTCTTGCTGTTTATCAAAAAATCTCCGGATCTCAGGATCAGTCTGAGGACATATGTATGGAAAGGCCATAGAGGTAAGAGAGATTTGTAAGGGGAGGTGAAGAATACTCAAGACATGCCTGCCTTTTCCTCTTTTCCTTTGATATTCAGGCATTAATTCCATTGATTCTCCTTATCAGGGGCAAATTTGTCCCTTTGATTTCATGGAATGTTAGCCCCACAATCATAAAATAGTAGGATTCCAGTATTGCAGAGTCCTAGAATATGGGAGATTTTAGTTTCTTCTAAGGAGAGAGTTATTCAGGAAGATGTTAGATTCTGTATTCACTTTCTTGAATGCAGACTATTCTCAAAGCTGATGGTTTACCCATTGGAGCCATAGCTCTGCTTTTAAAATTTCTGTTATGTTAGTTGGAGGTTAGAATCTCATGGAATTTACTGCATGTGCTGGCTTTGAAATGCGATGTCCAGATCTCTGCTGCTCTGAAATCTTTAGTACTAAAAGGCTTGAGCCACTAGTGCCCAGCCCTCTGTTGTTTTAAACAATATGATTTTATCTGTGCAAACAACTACCTATTCTTTGCTTTAAAAAACAGAAATGTGTTCTCTGCCTAATTAAGAAAAGGTAAACTTTGCTTTCTTTTTTTACTAACAATTCTAAAGCACTAGAGCTGGTCAAGACCTCTGAAAACTTTCACCCTTCATGGCAAGGCTGAGGATTAGATAGGGAAATTACTTCTCTAAATTCAAAGAGATGAGTCAGGCACAGTGCTAAGAATAGAATTTATAGGTCCAGAACTCTAGCCTAGTGCTTTTTACATTGGTCCATATGACTTTTCTTGATGGATCTAAGTAGGAAGTGTGGAGAAATAGGAAAAACTAAAGAGACAACACTATTGCTTAAAAGGGGAAGATTGTAACAAAGGACAATAGAATGATAATAGCAAAATGATATGGCTATGATAGATGAAGTTCCAGACTTGGTTTTCCCACAGAATAGTGAAACAAACAAGACAATCAGATCTGTCATATGGCATTATCAGAAGAAGAGAGCTTAATAGGATAATAGTGGTACCTTTGGCGTTGGGGAATGATAAATGGGGAGATGGTGGTCAAAAAGGATAAAATTTGACGCCGGGAGTGTGGCCTAGTAGTAGAGTGCTTGCCTAGCACGCACGAAGCACTGGGTTCAATTCCTTGGCACCACATACACAGAAAAAGGCTGGAAGTGGTGCTGTGGCTCAAGTAGTAGAGTGCTAACCTTGAGGAAGCCCAAGGAGACTGTCCAGTCTCTAAGTTCAAGCCCCAGGACTGGCAAGAAGAAAAAAAGGAAGAGGCAACATCTACTTAAAAAAAAGTATAAAATGGGCCCGGAGTTTGGCCTAGTGGTAGAGTGCTTGTCTAGCATGCACGAAGACCCAGTTCGACTCCTTGATACCCCATACAGAGAAAAGGCCAGAAATAGTGCTGTGGCTCAAGTGGTAGACTGCTAGACTTGAAGAAAAACCCAAGGACAGTGCTCAGGCCCTGAGTTCAAATCCCAGGACTAGCAAAAGAAAAAGTATAAAATTTCAATGGTACAGTCAGTTGATCAAAGTTAACAGTACTGAATATACACTTGAAAATTTCCAAAAAGGAACTATTATTCACACACACACACACACACACACACACACATTCTGAAGTGACAGATTTTATTTTGATAATTATTTCACAGGGTAGCCACACATCAAAGCATCATCTTGTAGACTAAAAATACACATCCTTTTATTCCCTTCCCCTTCCCTTCCCTTCCCCTCCCCTCCCCTCCCCTTCCCTTTCCTTTCCTTTTCTTCCTTCCTTCCTTCCCTTCCCCTCCCCTCCCCTCCCATCCCTCCTTTTCCCTTCCCTTCCCTTCCTTCTAATCCATTCCCCTCCCAACAAAAAGAAAATAGACGAATTGCACTTTGTCAAACTAAAGAATCTTGAGTATCAGAGGTTATTATCAAGGGCGAAGAAAATATTGTTCATAGACTAGATGAAAATTTGTGGGGAGAATTATGGAAAAGGTGACATTTATCAAAATACATTGCACTCATAAATGGAAACATTGAATTGAAACCTATTTGTACTTCTTAAAGATAACAAAGTTACATAAAAAGGAAATATTAGCAAATCATATTTAATTAATATTCAGAATAAAATTCAATATATTTAAATTATAAAGAATTAAAATTATGGCAAATAATGTAATTACATAAAATTAGATGCATCAAGTAGTAGATGAATTATTTACTAATTTACATTAAATTAATTTATATAATACAAGTGCCTTATATTTAACAAATTTAATAATTTAATCAAAATAATTGAAAGTAAATGAGCTAATTAAACTTTAGTTAAAATTACAAATTAATATCAAGAACATAAAAATTGCTCTAACTCTACAACAAATAAAGCGCCAATTTATAAATGGGGAAAAGTGTTCTAATTTACTTTTCTCAAAGACGTTATAAAAATGTCCCAAAACACATGTAATGATGTTTATTTTCATGAAAAATTAAGGAGGCAGATGGAAATGTAAGCCAGAGCAATAATACAACTTCCCATCAATTGTAAAGCCATTATATTTTAAAAAGAAAAGTTTTTGTGTTGATGAGGGTTGTGTAGATTGGAACTCTTTGTTCATGTGGAATGAAAATGGTTGCAGATAGTGTGACACACCAACAGCATTCAAAAAATTTAACAGGGTTTGCACTTTCACATTAATAGACCTTTTCCTCAACCACATTCAGAGCAGCTTGTTACACAATAGTGTACAACCCAGCAAATGGATGATATAAAGGAATTGTAGTATATGAATATAAAGGAAAAATCCATATATGTGACAATAGATCTTGAGAGCATTATTATAAATTATGTAAGCCAGTCACCAATAGAAAAATAAATATATGTTGTAAGTCACATGTGATATCTAGTCAGAACCATAAAGACAGAAAGTAGAATAGTTGTATCTAGGGGATAAAACAGGGAAAGGGGGAATTACTGGAAATGTATATGAGTGCATTAGGAGAAAGAGTTAAATTTTTATGGCAATGGATAATTGTAATGATTGCACTGCAATGATACTGAATTATTAGCATGGTTAAATAGGTAATTTTTTAATGTATATTTTGATACAATTAAAGAATGATACAGAGTAGTATATATAGAATATTGGTTTGTGAGGGGAGAAAAACATAATAATTACATAGTGATTTAAAAGAATAAGTTTCAAAAGTTCAAAAGAAATGAATGTGAACTTTCCGCATGTGTTTATATCTGTCCATCTATAGCAATGTTATAGTGCACATATAATAGCAGCATAATATGCCATTTTATCATATTGGTGTAACAGTATTTTGATAACAGTCCCAAGATGTGATGTAAAATTTTCAACATTTTGAAATGCACAGCGTTTTTTTTTCTTTTTTTCTTTTTTACTTTTTTAGTGTAATACAACTATAGACAGAGCTGATGGTGGAGAATTTCCTCCTCTCCTAAAGAAACCCTATACCAAGTAGTAGTTACCCTTCATTTCTACTACCCTCAATACCTAGACAAGATAGAATAGTTTCTGTATCTAAAATTATTTGCCTAATCTAAACAGTTTGAGTGAGGGATAATGACAAGGACTTTTGCTTGTTGTACATATGTAAACCTTTTTTAAACTTCTTTTGTATATGTCTGCATGCCAATCCTGGGTTTGAACTCAGGGACTGAGCCCATTAGCTTTTGTGACAAGACTGATTCTCTACCATTCATGCCACAGATCCACTTCTGACCTTTGGGTTGTTAATTTTGCCTTGGCTGTTTTTTTTTCATATATTTTTTATTGTAATTAGTAGAAGGGTTACATGATATTTGCCAGATAGATGGTGCACTAATTCCCATATATTGATACCCTTTCACATGTTTTGGTCCCCATTTCCCTCCCCCAACCCCACCCCTCATCTTGTTTTCCCCCCTTCCCTACCCAATTTCAAATAACCAAATACAAATATATCCCATATATCAGGTAACACAGTGAGATACTGTAACAATATGAGATAACCAAGGGACAGCAAAAGAGATGAGAGATAACACAGTACCTTAAGAACAACAATCATTCATTATATGGCTTACGTTTCTATATCCTTTCATTCAGCATCCTAGTATATGGCCTTTTGTATCAAGGTTTTGGTCTATTGCAAATCTCTGCTAGTACAGCCCAAGGTTTCTACTGATTATGACAAATGAGGGAAACCATTGAGCCTAAGTTCCTTTGAGTCTGGCTTACTTCACTTAATATGATCTTTTCTAAGTCTTTCCATTTCCTAACAAATGGGGCAATGTCATTCTTTCTGACAACAGCATAGAATTCCATTGTGTACAAATACAACATCTTGTTGATACACTCATCAACTGAGGGACAGCTAGGTTGGTTCCATATCTTTGCTATGGTAAATAGTGCTGCAATGAACATTGTTGTGCTGGTGGATTTAGTATGTCTTTGTTTCTGGAGGATTGGGTAAATGCTAAGTAGTGGAATTGCTGGGTCATAGGGGAGCTCTATGTTTAGTCTTTTGAGGAACTGCCATACTGCTTTCCATAGTGGTTGAACGAGTTTGCACTACCACCAACAGTGTAGTAGTGATCCCTCCTGGCCACATCCCTTCCAGCATCTGTTGTTATTAGTTTTCTTGATCCTGGCCATTCTAACTGGAGTGAGGTGGAATCTTAGAGTTGTTTTGATTTGCATTTCTTTTATGACCAGAGATGTTGAGCATTTCTTCATGTGTCTATAGGCCATTTTTGTTTCTTCTTCAGAGAAGACTCTCTTTAAGTCTTTGGCCCATCTTTTAATGGGATGGTTGTTACTTTGGAGATTAGTTTTGGACTGATTAAATTTTTTGAGCTGTTGATATATTTTAGATATGAGGCCTTTGTCCGTTGTTTGGTTGGTGAAGATCTTCTCCCACTCTGTAGGCTTCCTGATTAGTTTACTAGCTATGTCCTTTGCCATACAAAAGCTCTGCAGTTTAATGCAGTCCCACTTATCCAGCCTTTCTCTGATTTGTTGTGATTCTTGGTCCTTATTAAGAAAGTTTCTACCTGTGCCAAGGAGGCCTAGTGTATCTCCTATTCCTTCTTGTAAAGTTTTCAGTGTGTCGGCTATTACCTCCAGGTCTTTCATCCATTTGCAGTTAATTCTAGTACAGGATGACAAAGAAGGATCCAACTTTAGTTTTCTGCTGGTGCTTAACCACTTCTGCTGGAACAACTTGTTGAAGAGGCTGTCTTTTTTCCATTCTATTTTTTTGGCTCCCTTGTCAAAGATTAGGTGGCCATAGGTCAGTGGTTTAATATCTGGGTCTTCAGTTCTAATCCATTGGTCTTCAGGCCTGTTCTTGTGCCAGTACCAAGCTGTTTTGAGAATTATATCTCTGTAATAGAGTTTAAAGTTTGGTATTGAAATTCCGCCTGTGCTGTTCTGTCTGCTAAGAAGTGTTTTTGCTATACAGGGTCTTTTATTATTCCATATAAAATTTTGGACTGCCTCTTCTATTTCTTTAAAGAATGCCATTGAGATATTGATGGGTATTGCGTTGAATTTCTAGATAGCCCTTGGCAAGATTGTCATTTTCACGATATTGATTCTTCCAATCCAGGAGCATGGGAGGTTTTTCCATTTCCTCAGTTCTACTTTAATTTCCTTTTTCAAGGTTTTAAAGTTTTCGTCAAAAAGGTCCTTTACATTCTTAGTTAAGGTAATTCCTAGGTACTTTATTTTCTTTGAGGCTATTGCAAAAGGAGTTGCTTTCCTGATTGTTGCCTCATTGCTCTCACTGTTGGTGTAGAAGAAGGTAGTTGATTTTTGAGGGTTAATTTTATACTCTGCTACCCTTCCTAAGTTTTGAATCAGCTCAAGGAGCTTGGGAGTAGAGTCTATAGGATTCTTTAAATACAGGATAATGTCATCTGCCAAGAGGGATAGTTTTACTTCCTCTTTCCCTACTTGGACCCCCTTTATACTTGCTTCTTGCCTTATTGCTCTGGCTAGGAATTCTAATACTATGTTAAAGAGGAGTGGAGAGACTGGGCATCCTTGTCTCGTTCCTGATTTTAGAGGCAATGCCTTTAAAGTTTCACTGTTAAGTATAATACTAGCTGTGGGTTTGTCATACGCAGCCTTTATTATATTGAGGAATGTTCCATGGATTCCTATGGATTCCTAGTTTCTCCAGAGCTTTTTTTTTTTTTTTTGCCAGTCATCGGCTTGAGCTCAGGGCCTGAGAACTGTCCTTGGACTTTCTCAAGGTTAGAGCTCTACCACGTGTGCATCAGCACCATTTCTGGCTTTTTTCTATGTATGTGGTACCGAGAAATCGAACCCGAGTCTTCGTGCATGCTAGGCAAGCACTCTACCACTAGGCCAAACTCCTGGCCCCCTCTCCAGAGCTTTTAACATAAAGGGGTGTTGAATCTTGTCAAATGCCTTTTCTGCATCTATTGAGACAATCATGTGATTTTTGTCCCTGCTCCGTTGATGTGTTGAATTATATTAATTGATTTGCATATGTTGAACCAGCTTTGCCTCCCTGTGATGAATTCTGTTTGATCATAATGTATAATTTTTTGATGAGTTGTTGTATACATTTGGCCAGTATTTTGTTGAGAAGTTTTGCATAGATGTTCATCAGAGAAATAGGTCTATAGTTCTCCTTCTTTGATGAATCTCTGTCTGGTTTGGGGATGAGGGTTATACTGGCTTCAAAGAATGAGTTTGGTAAAGAACCTTCATTTTCAATTACGTTGAAGGGCTTGAGGAGTATTGGCGTGAGCTCTGCTTTGAAGACCTTATAGAATTCAGCTGTGAATCCATCTGGCCCTGGGCTTTTCTTTGGTGGAAGGTCTCTTATTGCCATTTCTATTTCAGTGCTTGAAATAGGCCTGTTGAGTTGGGTTAGTTCTTCTTGGTTCAGTGTGGGTATGTTAATATTGGCTAGGAATTCGTCCATTTCTTCTAGATACTCAAATTTGTTGGCGTAAATGTTTGAGCAGTATTCCCTCATGATACTCTGGATCTTGGTAATTTCTGTCGTGATATTACCATTTTCGTCTGTAATTTTGTTTATTTCAGTATGCTCCCTTCTTTTTTTGGTAAGATTTGCTAAGGGTTTGTCAATTTTGTTAATTCTTTCAAAGAACCAAGTTCTTGTTTTGTTGATTCTTTCTATAGTTTTTTTGGATTCCAATTCATTTAATTCTGCTTTGATTTTAATAATTTGCTTCCTTCTAGTGGGATTAGGTTTGGTTTGTTGCTCTTTTTCCAGGAGCTTAAGATGACACCTTAATTTGTTGGTTTGCGATTTTTCCAATTTGTTATTGTAGGCACTCACTGCTATGAATTTTCCTGATTACTGCCTTTGCCATGTCACAAAGGAGTTGGTATTTTGTGTGCTCCTTTTTGTTAAATTTCATAAACTGTTGGATTTCTGTTCTGATCTCTTCGATGACCCATTTGTGATTAAACAATGTGTTGTTCAATCTCCATGAGTTACAGGGTTTTCGTTGGTTCAGTTGGGTGTTCCGTTCCAATTTGATGCCCTGGTGGTCTGAGAGAGTGCAAGGAATAATTTCAGTGTTTCTGAATCTGTCCAGGTTTGTTTTATGGCCTAAGATGTGGTCTATTTTGGAAAATGTTCCATGTGTTGCTGAGAAAAACGTATATTGTGTTGTTGCTGGGTGGAATAATCTGCAGATGTCTGTTAGATCTAGTTGGTCTATATAGTTGTTCAATTCTAAGGTTTCTCTGTTGAGTTTTTGCCTTGTTGATCTGTCCAAAGGTGAGAGTGGTGTGTTAAAGTCACCAAGAATCACTGTGTTTCTATCTATGTATTGTTTCAGTGAAAGTAAAGTTTGCTTGATGAAGTTCGGAGCTCCGGGATTCGATGTGTAGATATTTAGGATGGTTATGTCCTCCTGGAGGAAAGATCCGTTTAGTAGTATGTAGTAACCTTCTTTGTCTTTTCTCACTAATTTTAGTTTGAAATCTATTTTATCTGATATGAGGATGGAAACTCCATCCTGTTTATGGGGACCATTAGCTTGATAGATTATATTCCATCCTCTCATTTTCAAAAGGTGTTTTTTTTGGGGGGGGTAAGATGTGTCTCTTGAATATAGCAGAACGATGGATCCTGTTTTTTGATCCAACTAGATAATCTATGCCATTTAATTGGAGAGTTAAGTCCATTGATATTGAGAGTCAGGATTGAGAAATATTTATTAGTTCCTGCCATTCTTACAAGGTTTCATTAGGGCCTGTGTCTTGATAGTTTTTGTGGTACTTAGATGTTATGAGTTTTAGGTGCCATGTCTTTCTCGGTATTACATTTGTGTTGATTTTTCCCTGTGTAGAACATCTTTGAGAATTTTCTGTAGTGTTGGTTTAGTTGCTACATAATTTTGAAGCTTTTCCTTAGAATGGGATGTTTTTATTGTTCCCTCAGTTATGAATGAGAGCTTAGCTGGGTACAGTATTCTTGGCTGGTAGTTATTTGACTTCAGGGCATGGTATATATCGTTCCAATCTCTTCTTGCTTGCATGGTCTCTGCTGAGAAATCTGGGGTTATTCTGATTGGTTTGCCTTTATAGGTGATTGTTCTCTTTTTTCTGACTGCTTTTAGGATCCTATCTTTGTCCTCTATTGATCCAGTTCGGATTATAATGTGGCGGTGGGATGTCCTTTTCTGGTCAGGTCTGTCTGGGGTTCTAAAAGTTTCTTGTGTCTGGTGGGCCTGCCCTTCTGGATATTTGGGAAGTTCTCTGAGATGATTCCCTGAAGTATATTTCCAATACCATTGACCTTTTTCTCTAGACCCTCCTCAATACCAATTAGCCTTAAATTAGGCTTCTTAATTGTATCTTGGACCTCCTGTAGCGTTTTCTCATATTTCCTAGATTTGAATTGACTGTTTATGTTGAGTGGGAGATCCCATTCCTTGATTTGACATTTGTCTTGAGTGTCTTGTTCTGCCCATTTGAGGATCGGAGCAAGATTAATAGTAAACAAGATTATAATTTTTCAGATATAACCAACGTAGATCTTTTGAGTTGGCTGACAATAGATATTAGCTCTTTTAGATTGGTAATAACACTCTTTTTGTACACTTATATACAAATCTAATACAATCACAGATGACCAATTTATGACCAAAACAATAAGCCCCTCAATCCAATCCCTATTGTATTTAAGTCCCTCTGGACCTAGAGTATAATTGAACACCTAGATACACCGCATTGTTCAACAACCATCAAATGTAGATCCATGCATTATAAGAGTTGAAGGATGAACAGAGGACCAGAGATAGAAAAATAATATGAAAGATGACAAGGGAGGTAGGAAAAGAATAATACAGGAGTGTAAGGATATTATAGTAATGAAGAAAGGGTATCATGTAAGGATAACTGACCTAAGGTGATAGACAGGTAGAGTATTTGTGTAGAAAGTTTAGATGAACTTAGATAAAAATTATCAAAATAAGAAGAGTAATAAGAATATATAGAGAAAAGAGAGAGGTTGTTATAGGAGATTTCAATGATACCAATTTAAGAAAGAAAAGAAAAAAAGAAACAAAACAGCAACAAAATAAAAGAAAACAGAACACACACACACACACACACACACACACACACAAAACAAAAACAAAAACAACAAAAAAAGAAAAAAGGTGGGGGGAGATTCCTCAATGTTCTGAGTTCTTACCCAAGAGATACTAGGGTTGAGAACCCGGAGTTTAAAAAGCATGTGACTGTATCAATATGGATATCGTATTTGTTCAAACTGTACCCAGAGCTGTCACTGTGTTTCTAGGACCGACCACAGTGACAGCAGGATTGCAGGGAAAGAGAGGAGAAAAAAAGGAAAAAAGAAAAAAAAAGGAATGAATCCTAACATTAGAAAAAAAGGTGTAGGTTAAATGGCAAAGAGAAAAATAAGAACATTTAAAAATGCAAATGAAATGGGGTAAAAGAAAAAAGATAAAAAAGGGGTATTCTTCAGGTTTTTTTTGGTGGGGGGAGAGGTTAGGAAACTTGTGTCTCTACTAAATTCGGGATCTAAACACTTCACAAAGTCTTTTTCTCTTGTTATTTGGCTTTGTGGTTTTTCGGATGAGAGTGCTTGTTTCGTAAAACAAAGCTGAAAGATCCGAGGGCGGCTTTGTTTACCAGGTCTGCGGGCGGTGCAGGGGGATGGACTTCAGCAGTGCTGGGACCGGATTTCTGGCTAAGGGATCTCTGGGAAATCCTTTGCCAGTTAGGTGGCACTGTCAGCAACACCTCTCAGGCTCCAATTGCTTTGGCCTGGGTAATCGCCAGCAGTCAAGATGGCACTGCTCTCAGCTGGAGGGCAAGGGCCTCCCTCCCAATGCCCTTCACGGAGCAGAAGTGGAAACTTCTCCTTGGAGGTACTCACAAATTGCTGGGTTCTCCGGTTCCGTGAAGCTGGCAGGACCATGCAAGGCCGGGTGTCGGCTCTGGGCTCACACAGGCTGTGTGGCTCTGTCTGCAGCCAGCGGGTCTGCGCTGCTGTGGAGCACTTTCTCTACTCTGATTCAGAAGAGCCTTTGTCTCCCTGGCTGCTCCGTGGTGGAGCTCCACGCTCTCTTTTCGTGTTGGTATTCTTCCTTTTTTTCCTCTCTGCCTGAGGTCTTTGTGGTCCTAAAGCTTACTTAGGATCAATTTCTGTTAGAGGACTGCCTCCTGCACTGCCAGTACATGAATCTTGGCAGGAGCTCAGTATGTCTCACCCTGAACCACCGCCATCTTCCGCTGAATCTCTGCCTTGGCTAGCTTTTAATCATGATCCTTAGTTCTCAGCCTCCTGGGTGGGTAAAATAATAGATATGAGCCACCAACTTCTTCCACATATTTTCATGATTATAATATAAATTATAACGTCTCAGTGTTTTTATGTTGGAGTGAATTATATATTTTAAATATTTTATTCCTATATCAATTGAGGGACTTTTCATATACCTTTTATATATTGCAAATAATGGAGTCAGGATTATTTGAATAAATGTTTGTGTGAAAATATATTTTAATTCACTTGTGATTTTAGAAGTCTTCTAGATCATAAAGTATCTTTTACTCACATTTTGCAATTTATTGTCTTCTAATTTGTTTCAACAGTGTTTTGTGGTTTTCAGAATATATGTTTTGCATTGTTTTGTTAAATTTATTCTTAAAAATAATTTTCTTTCTTATCTAATTGCCATGGAGTTGTAATTTTAATTTTTGCTTTGTAATTGATGATATGTAGAAATATATTTGGGACCTTGTATCATTCAGTCTTCCTAAATTCAATTCCTCCTCATATACGTTAGTTGATTTGCTAAGATTTTCTATATGCAAGATATTTTTATCTAAAAATATAGAAAGGGTTTCTTTTTCTTTTCTAATCTTCCTGGCTAGGATTTCAGGAAAATATTGAGAACATGTTTGTCTTGCCCCTGATCATAGCAAAGTTTATATTTGTGTTCACAGTATAGGCTTGGGATTTTTCATAGATGTTTAATCAAGTTGAGGAAGTTCCTTTTCTTTCCTAGTTTATTGTGTTTTAAAAAATTGCAGAGTTAATGCTTGTGCATAGTGAAAGACTAGGGTCAATTTTTATTTTTCTGTATGTGGCTGCCCAGTTTTGCCAGCACCAATAATTGAATAGACTGTGTTTGCTCCACTCTATAATCTTTAGCTCCTTTGTCAAATACAAGTTGGCTATAGGTTTGTGGTTCTATTTCTGGATCTTCTATTCTATTCCATTGATCTTCTAGTCTTTTTTTGTGCCAATACTATGCTGTTTTTGTTATTATGGCTCTATGGTAGAGTTTGAAGTCTGGTATTATAATACCACCAGCATTGCTCTTTTTGCCTAGAATTGTTTTGGCGATTCTAGGTCTTTTCTTGTTCCATATGAACCTTTGGATTGAATCTTCTATTTCAGCAAAGAATGTCTTTGGGATTTTGATGGGGATTGCATTGAATTTATATATATATTTTGGCAGTATAGCTATTTTCACTATGTTGTTCTCCCTATCCATGAGCATGGGATGTCTTTCTATTTCCTACTGTCTTCTTTAATTTCTTTTGTTAGGCTTTTATAGTTTTCATCAAATAATTCCTTTACATTTTTAGTTAATTCCTAAATATTTTGTTCTTTTGGGGACTTGCGAATGGGACCATTTTCTTAATTTGGACTTCTGGATCAAAGACCTCAATGTCAGACTGGACACCGTAAAACTGCTACTTGATAGACTAGGAGAGACACTAGAACTCATAGACACAGGCAAAAACTTCCTGAACAGAATCCCAAGGTCACAACAGATTGGAGAAAGACTCAACAAATGGTACTATCTAAATATAAAAGTTTTTGCACAGATAAAAGCATAGCCACAAAAGTAGAGAGACAGCCAACCAACTGGGAAAAGTTATTTACCAATAATACATCAGACAAATGCTTAATATCCAGTATCTACAGGGAACTCAAGAAACTAATCCCCCCAAAACCCAATAAACCATTCACTAAATGGGCAAGGGAACTAAAAAGAGACATATCAGAAGAATAGATTAAAATGGCAGAAAAGCATATGAGAAAATGTTCATCATCTATGGTCATAAAGGAAATGCAAATAAAAACAACCCTAAGATACCACCTCACCCCAGTAAAAATGGCCAAGACTTTGAACTCAGACAATGACAGATGCTGGTGGGGTTGTGGAGAAAAGGGAACCCTACTGCACCACTGGTGGGACTGTAAACTAGTTCAGCCATTCTGGAAAGCAGCGTGGAGCTTTCTTAAAGAACTGAAAATTGACCTTCCCTTCGATCCCGCCATATCACTCTTGGCCATCTATCCTGAACACCATAACCCAGGATATGATAAGGACACTTGCTGAGCTATGTTCATCTCTGCACTATTCACAATAGCCAGGTGATGGAAACAATCCAGATGTCCTACTGCAGATGAATGCATACAAAAAATGTGGTATAAAGATATGATGGAATTCTACATAGCCAACAGAAAAGATAAAATAGTGGCATTTGCAGAGAAGTGGATGAATCTAGAGTGAATCACGTTGAGTGAGACAAAAGGAGCATGGTATCCTTAATACATGACTATTAGATCCAAAGAGTACAAGAGCGAGGACTCACTATTTGCATACCCAATGCTATGGACATAGTACGGGAAATACAAACACAACTACATAGACATAAAACCTTATGACTCTATAGACATAATGTTTTATTATATAGATTAATATGTATCTATGATATACAAACCCTTAGCCTAATTTTGATTATGTTCTCAAAACTAAGTGCCAGTGATTGTATGTAGAGTTCCCCTTCTTGAATACTTGTTTGTTAAACACATCATTTGAAATATGATGTAAAAAACTATGTTAATAAATTCTTTAATAAAAAAAAGAACATCACACTCAAGAAAATTTTCAGAGATGTTAAGTCTATCCAAGTATCTTTTCTGGGTTTAGTGAGATAGTGCAATTCTGTTCTGTATTCTATTGATATACTGTATTTAATCTATTTACTTTTGTATGGTATACCAACCTTGACTAATCTAACACTTTGCAATGAGACATTATTGTCTGTTAGCATTTTTGCCAAAGGCTAACCCGCTTACCACTAGTGCCATAGTTCTACTTATAGCTTTTCCATGGTTAATTGAACCTAAGAATTACACAGAGAGACTTTCCTGAGTTGTTCAAAGCTCAGCCTTCATAATTGCTAGCATTACAGGCATGAGCCACTGGCACCTGCCTGGGCTAATATCTTATACTTATTACATATATATATATGTGTGTGTGTATGTGTGTGTATGTGTATGTGTGTGTGTGTTACAAACTCAGCAATACATTTTGTTAAGTCATGCAAGTTTAATTAATTAATTATATTTAATTGTCAAGGTGATGTACAGAGAGGTTACAGTTACCTATGTAAGATAGTGAGTACATTTCTTGTCATTTTTATATCCTCCCTTATTTTTCTCCCACTTTCCTCACCTACCCTCAAAGAATATACTTGCAATTTATTATATTTTCATCATATTTATTGTCTTCTCTTCATTTGTTTCTGTTTAACTTATGATCTCTTGTCATTTCTTTAATATATAAATTCATTGTCACATAATTCTTTGTTATAGTATGCTATGGGCTCACATATATAATTATATACTGTTATTTATATACCATTGTTTTATTTTGTCTTTTTAATCTTTGTTAAGAGAACAAAAAACTATCTGCAATATAAGTACCTTTTACAATTATATAATTACCTTCACATATATTCTTTTTTTCTTTTGTATTCAAATTTTTACCTTGATTTAATTGCACTCAAGGTCAAGAATGTCTTCTAATACTGTTGCTTATTATCATATTACTTTTTTAGTTTTTATTTTTAAATTTTATTGTAAAAGTGATGTAGATAGGGGTTAGTTATATGTATGACAATAATCAGTACATTTCTTTTTGAATACTGTCACCACCTCCCTCATTTTCTCTCAGGTTTTTTTTTCTAATACTTCCTATGAGGAAGATAATACAGAGAAGTATTCCCTCAATTTTTGTTACTATGGGAATATCTTTACTTTGCCTTCATTATTAAGATAGTTTTATTGGCTATACATTAATCAGTTGACCATCATCTATCTTTCAGCATTTTCTAAATGTCATCTTATTTCATTCTGGCTTCCATTCTTTCTGATAAGAAGTCAATTGTTGATCTTATTGGGGCTTTTATATATGTCAAATCAGTTTTTTCTTGATGCTTTTACTACCTTCTATTTTTCTACAACTTTCAGTATTTCCCCTAGGATATCTAGATGTGAGTATTTTTCTAATTATCCTATTTGAATTATTGAGTTCTTGAATGTATGTTTCAATCCTTTTTATTTTGGCATCTCATGCATATATTGGGTTGTATTCAAATGAGTCCTATACTTCTCAGAGGCTCTTTGCATTTGTTTACTTTTTCATTTTTTTTATTTGGATTGCATATCTATTCTCTTCAAATTTGTTCACACTTCCTCTTACTAGTTCTAATATACTTCTGTATCCTCCAATAAAAGTTAAATTTTAGTTGTAATTTTTACCTCAGTTAATTCTATTTGGTTTTGTGTATAGTTTCTGTTACTTCACTGATAGTTTTCTTTGATTACTTAAATATGTCGTTAGTTGCTTCCTTGAGGTCTATGTCAAGTCCTTCTAACTGCAGAGCTATGAGTGACAAAGGACAAAGCTACAAAGATACGTAGAAAGCCCACAGATTGGGCAATCTTCGCTAGTTATATCAAAAATACACCTGAGCTAAAAAATAAAACATCCTAAATACAAATCCTCAAAGAAACAATTACCCCCATTAATAGGTGGGCTAAAGACTTAAAAGAGAGACTTCTCTAGAGGGGAAATAGACACATGAAGTTAAGTTCCACACCTCTGGCCATAAAAGAAATGCATATCAAAACCACATTCAGAAAAATAGAATTGCCATTATCAAGAAAACAAATAATAGTATATGTGGCCAAAAGTGAACCCTGCTACTTTGTTTGTAGGAGTGTAAACTGTTTGAATCACTGTAGAAAGTACTATGGAGGTTCCTCAAAAGACTGAGCATCAAACTCCCCTGTGATCCAGCAATCCCACTCCTGGATATTTACCCTAAAGATTACAACTGAGGTTACACTAAAGCTATCAGCACAGCCATGAATGTTGCAAGCATTATTTACCATAGCTGAGATATGGAACCAACCCAGATGTCCCTAAGTAGATGAATGGATCAAGAAGATGTGGTAATTATACACAATGGAATTTTATGTTTCCATTGGAAAGAATGACATTGCCGAATGGAAATAAACACTTGGAAGATGGGGACCAAGACATGTGAAAGGGTATCAATATATGGGAATTAATGCACCATCTATCTGGCAAATATCATGTAACCCTTCTATTAATTACAATAAAAATATATAAAAAAACACTTGGAAGAAATCATAGTAAGTGAAATAAGCCAAACCCAAAGGAACATAGGCTCCATGGTTTTCCTCATTTGTAAAAATTACTGTATGTCTGAGATATTGCTAGCAGAGGATCATAATAGCTCAATAGCTATGTTCTTATGTCCATATAAAATGATGGTAATCAAAATGAACTCACTCTAAGAAATGAAAGCAAGATGGGTTTTTTTTGGTGTTGTTGTTTTTAATATAGTTTTTTCTTTTTCCTTTGGTTTATTCCCTGTAGTCATTGTGTTTGATTTTGGTACTCTGTATCTTGTATGTATTCTTATCTGATTAGAGGCATGGAATTCCAGGAATAACAAAGTGGTAAACCAAAGACATAGGGTAAACCAGTGCAACAGCAATATGAACAAGACAGTAAGTTGGAAATGAACTCTACAACCTAGGGGTGCATAGGTGAAAGGGAGCAAAATTGGGAGAAAAATGAGTGAAGGGGTAACAACTTTCATCAAAAAATGTACTCATTACTTTGCTTATGTAACTGTAACCCCTCTGTACATCACCTTCACAACAAAATAACATGTTTAAAAAGGCAAAAGAAGAATTCAGTGTTAAATTATTTTGTGAGATTTGTGCGTGTGTGTGTGTGGACATATGTTTTATAGTGGCATACTTTCACTTCTCTGATAATATACAAATTTGTCCTAGATTTTTCAATTTCTTGTTGTGCAGACCCTTAGGTTCAGCCAGAGTTAGGAGGCTAGGCTTCTGTCATGTGTCACTTGGGTCTGTGCACAGCTGAGCAGTTTTCTGTCTTGCTTGTACTTATAATTTCTCATTTCTTCTTTTTTATTATTTTTATTGTAATTAATAGAAGGATTACATTATATTTGCCACATAGAAGGTGCATTACTTAACAAGCATTGGTACCCCTTCTCATATCTTCTTTGGAGACATTTGAACAGCCTCTTTGATGCTCACCTACTCATCACTAATTTAGGCAGTCACAATGTTCAATAGTTACCAGTGATTTTTTTTGTATATTTTCTCTAGGCATATGTCCTTTCCCACTAATGACAGTTCTCTGGGAGGAACCTTCTGAAAAATTCCAGACCTGTTCCTCACATTTCAGTGCCTGCTAGATTACTGTTTGGTGCAATTACTTTGGTCTAGTATGTAATAGAAATATCTGTTAGGGTTCTTACTGATTTTATGGAGAATCATCTCTTGGTGTTAGTTCTTTCCCTGTCATTCCTTTTCATCCACAGTCTTTCCTCAAATACTTTAGCACCAATAGCCAAGGTTCTTATTGCATTCTTCTCAATTTCTTTTTGTTTTCAAGTGGCCTTTTATGATCATATGATAGCTATAGTAAATCTAACAATCATATTCTCACACAATAGCAAATAAAGGCAGGAAGAAAAACCGATAGATTATTTATGTCTGCTTTTTTTTTTAAGGATTGACGAAGCCTTCTTAAATTCCTGCCTCCTCCACCCACATTGCTAAACTTTCCTTTACATCGAATCGCCAGCTTATATTACATATATATTCATTTAGATAGAATAATGGGTTTACTATTATTTTCTCAAATTAATCGAATCACTATCTGGAGCTGGACAGAGCAGCCACTGTTTGCTCAGCTGAATGACTGCACAGATGTATGTCCTTAGTTTTTAAATAATGAGTTAGAAGGTATGGAAATGTCACTTTGGTGGGGAACAAATAAGGGCATGGTCATGGACTTGAATCACAAAAAGCAATAAAAAGAAATAGAGGGATTTCATTAAAACTACCGATCACTTTGGATAATATTGCAAATTTAATAATAAGTCTTCTAATCCTTTAACATGGGAATCATTTACATGTATTTGTACTTGAAATAGCATTTTGAGTGCCCAGGTTTTTTACTTACTTTGTTAAATGTATTCCTAAGCATTGTTTTTGAAGCTATTATTAGTTTATTTAATTTTTTTTCACATTGTTCACTGTAAATATACTTAATACAAATGACTTTTGTGTGTTAATCTTGTATCCTATGACTTGCTGAATTCACATATTTCTATTTGTAAGAGGGGATGACATACTGGGAACAGTTTGTATATCTTATATCTTTCCCTGATAAGTAAAAGCATACAAACTACATTTTGGTGAGCTATGACGTGATATTTTGATTTAAGTGTACGCCATGTGATGTCTGAATCCAATTAAGCAAGTCTTCCCTATCTATCATTCCTTCATGGTTAACCTTTTCTTCTGGATTTTTAAGATGTACTGTTTATAATTTTTATCAATTGTCAGTTTACTGTGAAATATCATACCAGAGCTACTTATATGTAGCTATAACTAAGTAGTCAATGACCAAACTTTTCCTGTCATTCTCCCCACCTACTTTTCCTAGTCTTTGCAAAGTACTATTCTACTTTCAACTTCTATGAGATAAATCTTTTGAAATTTCACTTGCACGTGAGATTACTTAACATAATGGTCTCAAGTTCTAGCTATTCAATTTTCATAAATGATAGCATTTCTATTATTTTATGGCTGAATAATATTCTATTATGTATGCATACCACATTTGAGCACCTATTATTTATTAATACACTGTTAGATCATTTCCATATCTTGGCTTTATTAATTGGCATTTCTATTAACATTGTATAAAAAGGTTTGTTTTCCCATCCTCTCCATCACTGGTTTGTTGGTTTTTGCTGTTGTTGTTGTTGTTGCTTTTGTTGTTTCGGTAATAAGCTCTTGCTAGAGTGAGGTGAAATCTCATTGTGGTTTTGATTTCCATTTCCTTCATGATTCATGATTTCAAGTCCTTTTCATATATTTGTCAGCAATTTGTGCACCTTTTGAGGAATGTTTACCCGGGAACTTCATCAATTTTTAAGCAGTTCTATTTACATTTTTAATCAGATTTTAAAGTTGTTTATGTTATTCTAAATATTTTCTCATTTTTGTTGCATGACATACTATTTTCTCCCCATTTTTATGTTGACTCTTCATGTTTTTAATTATTTCCTTTGTTTTAAAAAATCTTGCTTAGAAGGATATAACACCATTTATCTAGGTTTGCTTTTTCTTTTTCCTTTTATTTTTATTGCTGGGGTAATATATAGAGGGATTACAGTTATATTGGCCAGGTAGTAAATGCATTACTTCTCACACATTGATATACCTTCTCATGTTTTTGTCCCCATTTTCCTCCCCCTCCCCACTTCCCAATCATCTTGTTTTCCCCCCTTCCCTTTCCTATTTCAAATAAACAAATATACAATATACCAGGTAACAAAGTCAGATACAGTAACAATATCAGATTAACCAAAGGGCAACAAAAGAGAAAATAAATAACATAGTATATTAAGAACAACAATTACACAAGATAAAACTCTTGTTTTCATATCCTAGACATCCTTTCATTTAGTCTCATCCTATATGATCTCATGTGCTTAGGTTTTGAGCTATTGTAATCCTCTGCTAGGAGAGTCTTAGATGTGTGCTAATTAGTAAAAATGAGGGAAACAATTGAGTTTGTTTTTTACTTACCCAATCATACCAAAGACATTTTCTTCTAGGGATTTTATACTTTCAGATTTTTATACTGTAATACTTCATTCAGTTTTGAGTTCATTTTTTACAAAGGCTAAGATATGGATCTATTTCAATTCTTTTGCATGTGTATATCTAGTTTCCCCAGTAACATCTTTTAAGAGGTTTTTCCAACCTTTCTTATTCACAGATTGTTTTGGAAATGTAGCCTTTCAATATACTTTATTTTCTGCCAGTGCTGGGGCTTGAACTCAGGACCTGAGTACAGTCCTTGTGCTTTCTCAAGGCTAGCACTCTACCACTTGAGCCACAGCACCACTTTCAGCTTTTTTCTATGAATGTGGTACCAAGGAATCGAACTCGGGTCTTCTTGCATGCTAGGCAACACTCTACCACTAGGCTAAATTCCTGGCATCAAACTTTTTAAAAAAATTTAAAAATGCATTATTACAACTTTGCTGTTTGTAGATGAAGATTTCTGTGGCTTTTAAGGGGTCATAAACCAATCATAAGGCCCACTTTATGAATATGGATTTAGAAGAAACCTGAACCAGGCTTCTAAAATCAGATTCAAATGGCAGGGATGCTGTTGGAGATGACATCCATGAATTCAAAGCTAAACTGTCCCTTATCAGTAGAAATCATTTGGAATTCTATGATTTTAACTCCCCCAAATGATTTTACTATTTCCTCCCCCTTCCCTCTCTCCCTTCCTTACTTACTCTTTCTGTCTTTCTTCCTCTTCCTTTCATTTTTTTGTTTCATTTTTGTGGGGGATTGCCATACACTGCATATATTTATAAAGTATAATGAGCCACTTCTATGGGTATTGTATAATGAATGATTTTTTTATATCTATTACCTTAAATTTATATTACTTTTAAACGGGGAGTGAGTATGTTCAAAATGCTCTCTCTCATTTGAGATACACAATGTATTGATATGTCTTGGTTAATTTGATTTTAGAAACTGACAGCATATTAAAAGACATAGTACATTTGAAAACAAAATCAGCTCACATGCACACCTACACCCACACCCATATACATGACTGCTTTTTTGACTGTGGCTGCAAGCCAGTTCTTTGGGAAAACCTATTATGTCTAAAACTTTCCATCTGGATCCAAAGGTAAGTGTTATTGGTTGCCCATTTAGAATCTTTTCTGCACTTTCCATACTTCTCCATGTACTCTGTGCTTCATGGAAGGTTATTCTTACATCAGCTCTCACCTAAGTCTCAGCCTCAGAAGTTGGGCTAAGATAAATGGGTCTAAGTGTATTATCAGCTATACCAAGGCTCAATTTTAAGCCAACATTCTTCCAGCAATGTGGTTGCTGGAATTAGCTCATATGAGCTAATTCAAGTCAGTATCACAGAAATGATTGGGAAATGGAAGAAAATTACTAGCATTGATTAAATCCTCTCTGCTTCTGTTGATTACCCTTTGTGCCTAGAAGTGCTAAAACCACTTTCCTAGAGTGAGAAAATAGAAACGAAAGTGTCAACATAAAGAATAGGTACAGGTGAAGGACATGCAGAGAAGTACAGCCAAGAAAGTTTCCAAGAAGATTCCAAAGTTTCCAGCTGAAGTGCTTTAAGAATTCATTGATGTCTCCACTGATAAGAAAAAAAAGTAAGACTGGACTAGCTTGAGGAAAAAGATTAATAGGATTTGGGACATGCTGAAATTTAATAAATAGTCATTATCAAAATTGATGTATTAATGTAAATGGAATACCTAAATCTATATAAAACCAACCCAGAAATCAAGCATATTTTCTGGATACTTAAAGTTGCATGAATGAGGTCTTTTAAATTCAGCCTTCTGAAGTTTCTATCCACTTTGTGAAACCAAACTATTCAAACCTACCTGGTGCCTACAAGCTACTGCCTTTCTTTAGGCTCTCACATAGCCGCAGGGAGTTTAAGTATCCAGTAGCATGATGTGCTGCTAATGTTGCCAACCTGGCACCAATTCCAGTACCCAAAGAAGCCATTCAACATGACCAAATGTTCCTATTGTGTCCACTTCATAGTACTCCTTTTTTCACATGAACAGTCCCAACAGTGAAGTTAAGCAAAAAGTCATTCTTACCAATTGAATACTTAATATCCAACCATAAATTGAGTTTTGCTTTAATTGGTTTTGGTGCGAAACCAAAATACCTGACATAAGCCAAATTATAAACAATGCAAATGTATTTAACTTCTAGGGGTATCAAGTGATTCAATGTCTGATGACAATATCTCTGTGCTTCTTCTAACATACGGCTTTGTTGATGTGTACTTCACTGCAAAGTAGGAGGCTTAGAAAGGGTGAGATAGAAGGGATCAGCGTCACTCTTTTGTGGCACTGTTAATCTTAGTCATGAGTACAGGAGACTTCTGTTCTAATTTCTCCTTGAAGGTCCTGCCTCCTAATACTGCTACAATGACAGAGACATAAACAACATGAAATTCAGAGGACATAGACATGCAAACCAGAGTAACATTCTTTCTGTTTCATGTAGATAATCAAACAAGAGGCATCTTTAATGTGATTTGCTTATTGTCAGCATGTTTTTCCCAAGGGAACTGGCACTGATTCAAAGAAAGCAGTTAGTCCCTCTGTGGCAGTGTATTTCTTTGAGTTCTCAGCTTGTACCTTTTACTTTCTCTCAGATGTAGATACTTCTCTGACCATATCTCAGACAGGAATCAATGTAAAATCCAAAGGGAATCCTCTGGACTGAATATTCTGAAATCCATGAGCTACAGCTTTCTAACCCAGAAGTATTTTAACTTCCTACCTCCTTGATTTCCCACAGAGTCAAATATTGCAGCATTCTGGACATGCTAGAATGTACCTGAATATGCAAAATATGCCTAGACAGTAGTTATAGATATATATTACATCATCTTAGACTTAAGAGGCTCCCCGTCAATGAGATATGTGTCAAATAAACAGAAAATTCTAGGTATTCCTATTAAAATATGCTTGAATGAATAAAGCAAATGAATCATACATGTAAAATCAGCACTTTGATATTATTTATTCTTGAAAAGGTTGATGTTAAGAGTCAGCTGGTGGATCACAGCTATAATCTTAGCCACTGAGGAGGCTGAAATATGAGAAAGAAGAATTGAGGCCAGTCCAGGAAGATAAACTAAAGACTTTGATCTCCAGTTCACGAGTAAAATGCTGGAAGTAGTGGTATGGATCAAATGGTCGAATGTCAGCCTTGGGTGAAGCAGTTAAAGAACAATGTTCATGTCCTAAATTCAAGCTCCAGTACCACTACACAAAAAGTCAGTAAAATTCTATCACTTGTAGCAATATGGACAGAAATAGAAGCCATTATTATTAATTAAAATAAGCCAGATTAAGGCAGACATTGGTGGCTCTTGCCTGTAAAACTAGGGTATGGAAACAAGAGGTTTATCTTTGTGATCATTGTTCCTAATGTACTATGTGAAGTTATTTCTGTTCTCTTCCCCCCCCATGGTTAATCTCATGTAGTTATTGTATCTGACTTGTTACCTGGCATATTGTATACATGTTTATTTGAAATAAGTAAGGGAAGGGGGAAACAAGATGATTGGGTGGGGGTTGGGGAAGGGAAAGAGGGACAAAGACACGAGAAGGGGTATCAATGTTCCAGAGGTAATGTATCCACTGCTTTATGTAACTTTAACACTTCTATACATTACCGTGACAATAAAATAAAATAAAAAAAACCAGCTACTCAGGAGGCTGAGATCTGAGGATCATCATTCAAAGCCAACCTTGACAGGAAAGTCTTATTATAGCCAATAAAATACAAAACAGATGTAAAGCTGGGGAACAAGTGGTATAGTACTATCCTTGAGTGAAAAAGCTCAGGACAGTGCCTGGGCCCAGCATTTAAGCCCTAGGAGGGCTTATACACAAACAAAATGCCAAATAGAAAGACAAACCTTACATGTTCTCATTCAGTTGTAGAAATAAGAATGTCAAGTTGTTCTATGTAAAGAGTGGAATAATGATCATTAGAGTCCAAGGTCAGGAGAAAAGAAAGATGAGTTTAAGTTAGATAAGGGGCACTAAAATATAGTTAGATAGGAATTATACAGGTTTTCTATAGCACAATAGGGTAACCATTAGTTGTAATAATCTATGATCCATTTAAAAATAACTAGAAGAGTATAACAGTTCTCAACAAATAGAAATGTTTAATATTTGATGAAAAGAGCATTTATTGCCTTGAATTTTTTTACTGAACACTATATGCATACATTATCTTACTTTACCCCCAAAATATACAAAGATGATGATCTCACAAAAATTGCAATAATATTCATATTTTATAAAACAATTCTGGCTTTACACACTGAATCAGCTGGAAAAGAAAGCTGGGAGTGAGATGATCAGATACAGGAATATATGGTAAGAAGACAGGGATGGAAAGGATATGAATACTGTCTACTCATATAAAGGCTATCACTAATTGTATTCCTAGTGTTAATACTAATGAAGGAGAGAGGGAAGGTACATTGTGTAGAAAGATAACTGAGGTAGTTTGGAGCATAACGAATTGCAGGAAACACCATGTTTATGTGTTAGGCAACATATTTAATTTTGTAGGCTGTATTATTCACTACTTCTGACTGTTTCTCCCCAAAAAGTGAATACTCTAAAAGGTCGAAGTCTAAACCCCAACAACCTATACTTTTAAGACCAGATCATTTCCCAAGAATGTTAATTTTCCCTCAGTGCAGGACTAAGCTAGTCATGGCAAGAAAATCGATAGGGACTATAGCCTGAAAACTACCTTTTCTGTATGCCAATAAAGTTCTATATTGAATTCCAAATTTCAAAGTCATTAGACAGGGAATATTTGTGAAGTAGGAAAGTATCATCATACCCGAAAGTTATCTAATCTAACTTAAATAACATACATTTTAAGGACTTGATATCTATGAGCCTCAGTTTGTGCAATTGCCTAAGGATCTGCTGTCATCAGTTGAACATAATGACTTCATACAGAATTTCCATACACCTCACAACTTATTATCTTATATAGGTAAGAGGTCCTCATCCATTTTAAACTTTTCAAGGGAGGGGAATTTGAAGCATACGTATCACTATTAAAAATTCCAAATTACTTGTTACAAAATAAGTCCCAAACAATCCACTGGCCTTAGCAAGCAGTCTTTGTTTGCATGTTTATTTTTTCCCAGTCCTGAGACTCTAACTCAGGGCCAGAGCACTGTCTTTGTGCTTTCTCAAGGCTACTGCTCTACCACTTGATCCACAACACCAATTCCAACTTTTTCTGTATATGTGGTACTGACGAATTGAACACAGGGCTTTGTACTTGCTAGGCAAGCACTCTATACCACTAGGCTATGCTCCTGGCCACTGTGTGCTTGTTTAGTTATTGGACATACTAGATATGAAGTCAGTGTCTCATGCTTTCTTGGAAGATGCTGTAAAACTTGAACTATTTCCCAGCTCTAAGTTGCATTGTTTCTGGGGCTCAAACTCAGGATCTGCGAGCTATTCCTGGGTTTCTTTTGCTCAAGGATAGTACACAACCCTTGAGCCACAGTTATACTTCCTGCTGTTTTGGCAATTTGGAGATAAGAGTCTCAATAAGTTTCTTGCCTGGGCTGACTTCAATTAGAAATCCTCAGATATCAGACTCCTGAGAGGCTAGGATTGCAGCTCTTGGGCCTATTCTTTTGCTTCAGTTATTTTTCAAATAAGGTCTCAAATTCTGCTTGAGGCCAGCCTTAGACTGCTATCGTTCTACCTATTAACCACTACATGACTGGTATTATAGCACCATACCCATCATGTTGATCATGGAGTGCAAGATAAAGTATAGTACCATTCTTTTGGATTCCAAGAATGTAAAGAATCTGAGAGAGTATTCAGACATGAATGAGGGCATGACATCTGAAAGTTTAGGATATAGTTTGCAGGTCGAGCCCAGTTTCCCTAGGAGGAAGGAGAAGCAAGAATCTCCATAGGCACAAATAATAGTGAATTTGATACTTCACTTTCAGAAGAAGAGGTCGTTCAAACCTTCAAAAATATCAACCAGAAAACTTCAGAATTAGATGACACTATAGCCAAAGTAGATCAAATAAATATCTACAGACTATTCTGTCCAACAGTAACAAAATAAATATTGTTCTCAGCATTCTATGTAACTTTCTCCAAAAAATCATGTTTTAGGACATAAAGAAAAATCTAACAAATATAAGAAAGTAAAAATTACCTCATATTTATATTTAATTTATATTTATCAGATCACAGCAGAGGAAAATTTTAGAACTACAGGAAAAAGAAATTACAAAAAATCTTTAAAACACTTGAAGGACAAACAATACACTGCTGAATTTTTAGTGGGTCATCAATATAAAATGGGAAAATAACAAGTTCTATAAATTAAAATGAAAATACAATTTTCCAGGAACTTTTGGAAAGTGGTCCTAACAGGAAATTTATAGTTAGGGACATCTACATTAAAAATTAGAAAAAAATCTTAAATAAATAGTTTAATGATGCATTTCAAATGCCAAATCACAACAAAAAAAACACAAGAACAAACCAAATCCTTAATTAATTAGTAGGTAGGAAAGAATAAAGATCAAGGCAGAAATTAATAAAACCAAGACTAAAAAGTAATACAAAGAATCAATGAAACCAGATTGGCTCTTTGAATAGAAAATTAAGCTTGACAAAGCTTTAGTCACACTAATGGAGAGAAGGAGTGAAAAGATACAAAGTAATAACATTAGAGTCTACAGGGCAGACAACATTCAACAAATGAAGCGAATATCAATATCAGTAGAGAATCCTTTAAAAACACATATTCTAAAAGCTGAAAATTGAAGGAGAAAAGGATAAATTTCTAGACTCACATGATCTGTTTAAATTGACTTAGCAGTATATTAAACACTTAGACCTATAATGAGCAACAGTGGGTACAACATTGATAAAGAGATTCCATAAAGGAAAAGTCAGGATGAGATGAGTTTGCTGACAAATTCAACCAGATTTCAAATAACTTAACACCAATGGTCTTCTAACTTTTCCATGAAGTAGGGAGGCTGAGTCTAAGTAACTTCTAGCAGTCATACTTTTGCCTCTTGTTGGGTGGAGGGTGGAGAAAAAGCTTAGAGGTGAAAGAGGCCATTTCTGAATGCAGATCCCTAGCTCAAGGTGAACTAGGAGGGCTCTGCTTTAGAAAAATGCAGATATCATAGCCTTAGGAAAGCTTTGCATATACACAATCCACTGATTCTGCCTGATTAACTCCCTCAAAGGCTTGAATTACCAGGCTGTGAGTAATCTCTAAATATACATTATATGAAAGGTTGAGGCCTATCTTCCTTAGATGGAAAAGTTCTGCTGGTACCTGAGTATGTCCATATAAGGTTTGCCATCTTCTCTTCAGGGTGGAGGCAACTCTACCACCTCTCAGGGGTGGGGTTATTAACCATGTCAGTCCAGTGTCTGAGTCTAGTTTCCTATGACCCTACCCCCTCATCTCTCCCCGCTTATGTCCTGTCTTCTGTCTAATGGCTGTTATCCCTTCACCATGTGGTTTCAACTCAGCTATCCACTGCAGCTGAACTAGTTTGTGGTATTTATTTTGTTCTTTCTTTCTTCTTTGGCCTGTTTCTTCACTGTGATAAATGTATTTGCTTTCTGCTGGTCTTTGAGACAGGAGTCTACCATGCAGTCAGTGGCCTTTTACTGAAGACTTCATGATTCAGTCTCTCAAAATGTGGCTTTCTCTTTTCTTACCTTACAACAGAATTACAAAAGGAAAAGCACCACCACAATCATTCTACAAGGCCAGTGTTTCTCCCTGATAACCAAATGGGACAAAGACACTGCAACAGAGAAAAATACAGACTGATTTTCTTTATGAAAATAGATGCAAACATTCCCCCCTATGAAGTTATGTACCTTCTATCTGGCAAATATAACTGTAACATTCTATTAATTACAATAAAAATTCCCTCAAATACTTTTATTCTGAGTTCAAAATTTATTGAAAAGTCCATATGCCATGATCAAGTTTTAAGTCTAGAGATGCAAGGATAATTCAATATATGCAATTTAATTATCTGTACTATAGCACATAAATGGAATCAACATTACATGATAGTCTCAACAGATGTGGTAAAACATTTGAATAACTTTAACTTCCTCTCCTGATAAAGCTCTGAAGAAACTACTAGAAGGAAGATACTTACATATAGTAAAGACTTTATACGAGAAGCCTAAAGCCAAGATTTTACTAAATGGGAAAAAATGGAAATCTCTCCTCTGAAACCAGGAAGAAATCAGAGGGGTCCACTTACCTCATTTCTATTAGGTATAGTACTAAAATTCTTAGCTAAAGCAAGAATTCATGGGGAAGAAATAAAAGGCCACAAATAAGGAATGAAAAAATAAATCCCTTTTGTGTCTATCCTTAAAAGATTATAAATATGGGCAGGATCATAGCCTACCTGTAGATTGCATGCCTAACTTGCATGAAGCCCTGGGTTTGATTCCTCAGTACCACATACACAGAAAAAGCCGAAAGTGGCACTGTGGCTCAAGTGATAGAGCACTAGGCTTGAGCAAAAAAGTGTTCACAGACAGTGCCTAGTCCCTGAGTTCAAGCACCAGGACTGCCAAAAATAAAAGTAAAAAAAGATCATAAAGACCCCACCCAAACAACTCAAAGGTGGTAAACATAGTAGGCAACTTACAGGACACAAAATCAACATACAAAAATTTGTAATCTTTCATATCCCAGTAATGGGCAGAAAATAAATCAGGAAAACTACTCCATTCAAAATAACCTCAAAATTCCAATGACATTCTTCACAGAAAGACATCTATTCTAAAATTAATATGGAAACATTGCTGACTCCAAATAGCCAAAAAAAAAACTCTGGAGCAAAATTGGCAGTGTTGGATATAGCACAATTCCTGATTGCAAATCATGCTATAGAGCCACAGAA
Source organism: Megascapheus bottae (assembly GCF_031878675.1). Classification (NCBI taxonomy): domain Eukaryota; kingdom Metazoa; phylum Chordata; class Mammalia; order Rodentia; family Geomyidae; genus Megascapheus; species Megascapheus bottae. The sequence goes on from NC_143547.1 coordinate 43,990,973, forward strand.
ACAAAACAGCATTGTGATGATGCAAAAGTAGACACAAACATCAATGGAATACAATAGAAAACCCAAAATTAAATCCATGTACATAAAGCCATATGATTTTGTTTACAATGAACCCCAAAATTTGTGCTCGGAAATGATAGTATATCAACTAATGATGTTGAGAAATCTGTATGTCCACATGTAGAAGATTGAAAACAGATCCACTACCTTTCACCCTGTACAAATTTTAGCTCAAAGTAGATAAAAAAATCCTTAATGTGAAGCAAGAAAATTTAAACCACTTCAATAAAGCTAGGGAAAGCACTGAAAGGTATAGGCAGAGTACATATCTTTCTAAATGAAACTCCAACAGTTGAAAAAACAAAAGCAAGAACTGGCCAGTGGGATTGCATCAAATTGAAAAGTTTTATACATCAAAGCAAACAACTATCAGAATGAAGATACGATGGGCTGTCTTCCCTTCCAGTATGGAAGAATGTTTTGCCAGCTATTCAATAGATAAGGATTAATATTCAAAGTATGCAAAGAACTTAAAATGTTAAACAGCAAATGTACAATTAATCCAATTAATAAATGGGCAAGAGAAGCGAACAGTTTTCAGAAGTATAAATCTCTAACAAATACATAAGAAAGTATTCACCATCTTCAGATGAAAAAGACATGGAAATCAAAATCACACTGTGATTCCATCTTACTGAAGTCAGAATTACTATCATCAAAAAAAGAAAAAACAGTAGGGGCCCGGAGTGTGGCCTAGTGGTAGAGTTCTTGCCTAGCATGCACGATGACCTGGGTTTGATTCTTCAGTACCACATACACAGAAAAAGTTGGAAGTGGCTCTATGGCTCAAGTGGTAGAGCAGTAGCCTTGAGAAAGCCAAAGGATACTTAGTGCTCAGGCCCTGAGTTTAAGCCCCAGAACTGGCAAAACAGCAGTAAAAACAACAAATTCAGTAAAGTATGTAGAGAAAATGAAGCCCAAATGCACTGCTAGTGAAATGTAAATTAGTGATGTAACTATGGAAATTGCTATGAAGTTATTCTCAGTATAATAAAAATAAAACTACCATATGATCCTGATATACTACATTGGGGCATATATTTAAGGGACATAATTCAATACTAATGATATAGAACCAGCCTAGGTAAGTGCAAAATTAATTGCATGAAAAAATGTGATAAGGATTGAAGGCATGGTAAAAATGCCATCATGGGAAGTATAAGGCCTCGAGTAGGAACTCCAGTACTACTTTTTAAAAAAATGCTTGTTTTCTGGGCACTAGATTCTATATAAAAATTCACCAGCCAAAAGTAGGGCTAGGAGTATATCTCAGTTACTAGAATGTCAGGGAAACAATCAAAACTTTAAGTTCAAATTGCAATATTGCCAAAATGAAAATGTCCTAAGTATATACAAGAGTATTACTCAGCTATAAAGAATATGAACTTGGCCTGGGGGTTGTCCCTGAGCTCTTCAGCTCAAGGCCATTTACCTACCCTTGAGCCAAGCCCCACTTCCCTTTTCTAGAGGTTAATTGGAGATAAGAGTCTCAGGTCTTTTGTGTCCAGGCTGGCTTTCAGCCTCCTGAGATTACAGGATTGCAGACATGAGCCACCGTGACTGGCAGCTATTAGGTTTTTTAAATAGGAAATCAATGGAACTGGAACTCATGTTGCTCCTGTTCTGATGGTGGCATGACACTTGACCATGCCTCTCTTACCTCATAGGTGTTTTGTCCCAGAAAACTTCAACAATCAGAAAACTGAATGTTGCTGCTTCTTATGGATCTGAGGCAGTTCTAATAACAGCTGCACTGAGCAGTTATCCCTGTATTCAGGATCCATTTTACAATACAGGATTTGAGCTTTGTTAAATGTGAGAGTCTCTCATGCATTAGTTCTTTGCCATTGCTATGATGAATTATTTGTGGCTGGGTAACTTGAAAAGTAATGACATTTATTGGCTCACATATTTTGGAGATTGAAAGTACAAACAGCAGGGTACTGGCTCTAGTGAAGGCACCTAGTTGCATCACATAACGGATGACATCAATGGCGGAGATATATGCAAAAGAGAAAGGCAAAGTGGCTAGACAGGAAGCTAGAGTTATGAAAATGTATCCACTTACTTTATATTTAAAAACCCTATTGGGAGAATTAGAGGTCCTCAAATTTACAGTATTTACTTCCAAGGATATATCCAGAATGATGTAAATTGGCCCCACCTCCTCACTAGTTCATAGCATTACCATATCGGAGTCTAAAATTCCAACTCATGAACTGTCAGGAGGACAGTCTCAAATCAGATCCAAACCATAGCATCTATCTTTAAAATGGGAGTAACAGACCTTACCTGTGATCATTGTCAATATTTAGAGATGGAAGGAAAGTGAAGAAACTCTCTTCAATAATATACATTAGAGCATATCATTTCATTCTTGAAATTCATCTAGCGTGAATAATAATACTTTCCACTCAGGATTGTTTATAGATTCAATAAAAACAAACAAAAACAGGTGTTAAAGTAAATGGTCTTTGCTATTCCTACCTAAGAATGCCTCTTTTAAAAAAAATCTCTTTGTAAAACTGTTGTACAGAGGTTTTACAGTTACATAAGTAAGGCAGTGAGTACATTTCTTGTCGAACAATATTACCCCTTTAGTGCTGTATCCAAACCGTAAACTATTTTGGAATACTCTGCCTTTGTTTTTTGCTTCCTCTCTGGTCCACTCCCACTGGTCTCTCTGCTGACAAGATGCTCATACTCAGTATATCTTTCCAAATCTTATAGGGTATTATTTCTTTTTGTTTTTGTTTTGTGCCTGTCCAGTGTGTGAATTCAGAGCTTACAGGCTTTCCTGCTTAGGCTGGTGTCAAACTGCTAGCCTTAGATCTTAGCCTCCTGAGTATCTGGGATTACAGACATGAGCCATAGCTGCCCAACAAATAATGTTTTTAAACCTACAAATGCTTTTTTTCTTGTAGTCAGAGTAGTTACTCAGTTTTTTCGATGACTGTAAAATCTTACCTGGTATAATCCTTCAACTATTATCATTTATTCTTCAAAGCATTTTTTTACCAGTGGAACTTGTTTTCTTTTTATTTCATTCTTGCTATCTTTCTAGAATGTAAGCTTAGCAAGGACAAGAAAGAACAAGCTGTGCCTTTATAGATTAATTTCTACTACCTCCATATTTCTTGAATTACTGAATAAACTTTCTTATCAATTCTTGAGAAAATTATGTTGAACTTGTAATTAGATGTTGGCTCACTTATGGAGGTATCCCTAATTGTGCTATGTAATGGTTTTAGTCCTGTCTTAATATTGCCAAATTGTTCAAAAATCATTTGGACATTTTTCTTTTAAAATTTGAAGTGAAGGTCTGCATTAAAAGAAAGCATTTTCTAACATTAGAATATAAAATTTGTCTTATAATATTTAGCATAAAACCATAGAAATGAATGTATGTATACACACAGATGCATATTTATATATATATATGAAGCACATGCATTAAGTACTAAGTTAATGGTTGAATTATCAGTAATGTTTACATCAGCATATTATGTGATCCCTAAATATTCTCTGGTGAATAAGATAAGTATCAGAAAATAAAAATTATGGCAATTTACAACTAAAGTGTCTTTCCTCAGAAAAGCAATGAAGGAGCTATCCTTTGATAAACACATTTGTTCCTAACTAAATAGTGTTCCAATTATCCATAGTTGTAGGATGGAAGAAAGTCAAATGAGCCTGATAGTTAATTTTCTGGGAAATTTACTTACAGTAAACATCCACTCTGATTGACTTTATGGGTAGGGACCCCAGGCCATTCTCTGCTTTACAGTAATACCGGCCTCCTTGGTGTCTCTGGATTTTTGTAATTCTCAACGTCTCAATGAAGACACTGGAGTCTTGGAATTTGTCAGAGGCACTTCCTGCTGTTTTGGTCCACCTGATCTGAGCGGGCATCAACAAAGATTGTTACTTTATCTTGGTTTTCCCACAGGATGACTCAATAGCAACTACTCATTTGTTTCATCATTGCTGTCTTGCTTTTCTTATCCAATTAATGAAAAATGAATCAAAAGTATACACACATTCAATCCTAAGATTTTAAGTAAAATGCCATAAAAATTGAAGTGAAGGTCTGCATTAAAAGATAGCATTTTCTAACGTTAGAATATAAAATTTGCCTATAAATTTATGTAAATTCCTCCATAATGTTCAGTAAATGTTGTCTTTTTAACCAGATTACAAAAATTCCTTAGTTTCATTTCAATTCATTTTCCCTCTACAGAGTAGAAGCCAAAAAGGAGCATAAAACAAGAACAGCAGGAAAACAATGTAGAATTATAGAAGTTCTGAACCAGAAAGGACTTTAGATCAAGTCATTTAATCTGAAAGATAATGGTGGAACCACTTGAGTATATGTTGGGAGAGGAGTCTCCTTTACCCTTTATATATTATGGTGATGAGACACTCATTGTCTCCCAAAGCAGCTTATCACAAACCACAGCAGATTCTGTTCTCTCAATTGAATTCAAACCATTTTCTCTGTGCTTTTCACTCTTATGCCTCAGCTCAAATGCCTGGAGTCATACAAACCTATCTTACTCTATTTCATCAGAAAAATTTACAAACAAATACATTTCCTCCAGTTCTAAGAACTGGGAGATCAAATATCAAGATATCAACATCTGGTCTAGAGAGGTCCTTCATGTTGCATCCTTACAGGATAGAAAAACTATTGAAAAAAAATACAAAAATATGTCCTCACCTAGGCATGGCAGAAAAGCAGACAGGAATTAACTCATTTCTTCAAAGCCTTTTTACAAAGCCCCTTTCATGGATCATAACTCAATCACTTCAAAAAAAGCTCTAATTCCAATGATCATAATATACATATATACATTTATTATTACAGTGTTAGTGGGCCATTAAGTATCAATGTATCATATTGGGTGGGGGCATTGAAACCACCATAAACTTCATCTTGTTTAGTCTAACAGTTCCTTAGAGATCTGAAGAGAGGAAGCATGTTCCTGAACTTTCTCATCTTGAAGCCCATTTTTTTTTCCCAATGACATTTTATATAACAAAGAATCAAACTTTCCACCCTACCTGCTGCTTCCTTCTTTTGGCTAGAATGTTTCTTTTTTTTTTTAATTGTGCTTTTTTTCATATATTTTTTATTTTAATTAATAGAAAGGTTACATGATATTGCCAGATAGATGGTGCATTAATTGTGCTTTTTTAAAAGTTTATTTTATTGTTTAGGTGATGTACAGATGGTTTACAGTTGCATTCATCAGGTAGTAGTACATTACTTATTGAATATTGTTACCCCTTCCCATGTTTTTCTCCCACTTTCCCTCCCACTCATCTTGTTTTTCCCTTACTGTCCCCATTTTCAAATACACAAATAAATGTATATACAATATACAAAGTACCAAAGTCAGATACAGTAACAATATGAGATAAACTTTAAGGGGAAAAGAAGAAAAAAGAAATAATTTCACATCTTACATTTCTTTTTTTTAAGTATAAAAGCAGTATAGAAATGAATTAGGCTACAAAATTCTGACCCTTCCAGCCATTGTAGCAAATGAATCTGTGGGTAAAAAAAATGGAAAGAATATTGATTCATGATTTTTTTCTCCTACTCCTAGAATAATTTCCTAGTTTCTCACAGTTATATAACTGCATGGGATACTTGAAGAAATGGTATGTATAATTTGTAGCCTTGCCTCTGCATTTTGTCTTCCATTTTCCTTGATAGCAACCCTCAGGAGGATTTCACTAGACACACTTTTAGCATGACAGTACCTCTAGCAGTCGTAGTTCCTCTGGAACTGAGTGGAAACAGATTTATTTCCTGTTAGTGAACATTTCCATTGTACTGAGAAAATTTCCATTGTACTAAGGAAATTTAGGTATTATCATTTGCAAAAGTTGGTACTACCTTCATGAAATATACACACAATAGATTTTAGAGCCATACTTTGCTATACTTTACCAAAATAACTCTTCCTTTATTCCACTCAGGGACTCCTTTCTCTCTCTTTCTCTCTCTCTCTCTCTCTCTCTCTCTCTCTCTCTCTCTCTCTCTCTCTCTCTCTCTCTCTCTTCTCTCTATATCACTGTTACATATTTTCATCATGTATGTAACTTTTCCTTCTTTGTACCTCAGTGAGGGTGCTGAACTTGAAAATAGTTTTCATCCGACAATATTCAATTCTTTTATAGTGTCTCCCCACTACTCTAACTACTGCATCCAAGGATAGGAATTGTTTTCTGTGGAGGCATTATCAAGACTTGTCTCTATCTCTACCTGATTCTTCATATCATTACTTATAACTGTTTCTAAGTCTTTAAGGATCTGAAAAACTCCTAAGCTTTGAGTTGAACAAGTTAGCTTATTGTTCTGTGCTTTAGTTTACTTAACACAATGGGAGAAGCAGTTCCAAATCTTAGGTACAAAACCTGGTCGTTACTTTCTCATTTCAGAATCTGCATGACACACCCTCCATGTATAGCAATTTAAATTTTAAACATATGCTCTATTTTATCTCATTACAAAAATATCATGCAAATATGTAACAAAGAATCTAATCAGCCAGACCACATATTAGGCTCTACCTTGGTACGATTTTATTTATTCCTCTTAAAAATACTGTATGATCATTTCAGATGGAGAAACTCATTTATAGATGAGGAAATTAAAGTTCAGAGGTGTTTGGCAACTTTACCAAGAAAGTTGTTTGTAGTAGAAGAATCAAAAACTGCAAAGTCATCTGATTTCAAAATTCAAATTCTTTTATCTGTAAGATCCTGGTACATATAATTTAGATGGAAGGAAACTTTAGGTGGATTTAGATGAGAGAAAGCCTTATTTTCAGTTTATAGAAGAAAACTTCTGAAAGAGTTGGGATTTATGCTGAACATTAGAGGATCTGTAGGAGCTTTAGTTCCTCTAGTAAATGCCATTTCATCCCGATATTTTTATACGAGATGCACAGGGAGATATTAATTTTTATTAATTCTCAAATATTTACTGAGCACCTAAATCAAAGAGAATGCTGAATATAAGTGGGCAAGGCTTCTAGTGGGGCTGCTGAAAAATCACTAAAAACTCTAGATCCTTCTGGAGTGCTATCACTGTGCATACACAAACACTGTATTCCAAAACATGTTGTCAGCTTACAAATAAATTATTCTCTAGAAAGAAATACTTTGCAATTAAAAGACAATCAAACCTTTCTCTTAGCTCTATAGTAAGCTACTGCTTAAAGGATGTTAATTGCAGATGAAGAGAGTGAATGGGTAAAAAGCTGAAAGTATGAGAGAACTGCAAAATACTGTAGCTCAAAACAAATTCTAGAATCCTTCTTAAGATATATAGTCTTTATTTAACTAAACTTGAAATATCCAGGGTTTGCTTTCACAATCTTGATGAAAATATGGGCACAAAAACATGCCCAAGAGAGTGGCAACAAGAAAATGAGAAAGCAGTGAGGTCCAAGTTCTCATTCTCCACAGAAATGTCACAAAGAAAAAACAAACAAGAAAACCAGAAGTGATCTGAATGAACTTTTAGGAACTTTGGAAAACCATCAAAGATTTATGACAGCCAAGCAATCCCCACTCAAGAAAAATCCATCTTCAGACTAGTAAGGATTTTTTTTCTATTTTACTTGATCTTTTCTCCCACTCTCCTGGATATGGCAGTAATTTTAGTCTTGGTCATCAACAGCCTGGTTTTAAGGGCTCTTCCTCAAACTAGAGAAAATGGTGCTCTCATTATTTTCAACTGATGTGTACACTTTTTCCACTTTCTGTAGGGTTACCTGAAGAAATGAGCAGTAATTTCCATCTCACAAAACATGGAACATAGGTGGGGAAGTGACAGGCTTTTATTGCAAGAGACATAAAAATATTACAAACCTTCAAATGCTAGCTTAGTAAGTATGGAAGATATACAATAGAACAAGTGTGGATGGAAAACTGGGGGTAAGTTAGAGCATTCAGGTGTACCTCAGTACATGATGTGATTTGGAATGCTTCCTTGATTGCCCAGACAAGGCTCATTAAAGACCGAAGACCTTATCTTTGACTTCAGGCTTTTCCACAGGCTGAAAAATCATATTACGTGAAGTAAGCCAGACTCAAAGGAACATAAGCTCAATGGTTTCCCTCATTTGTAATAATTAATACAAACTTTGGACTCTTCTAGCAGAGGATTACAATAGCTCAAAACCTAGGTACATAAGGCCAAATAGAATGAGGCTAAATGAAAGGACCTCCAGGATATAGAAACAAGAGCCATATAATATGTAATTGTTGCTCTTACCTTGTTATCTAATATATTGTATATATGTTGGACAAAAACATGAGAAGGGGTAGCAATGATTGTTAAGAAATGTACCTTCTATGTGGTGAATATAATGTAACCCTTACATTAATTACAATAAAAAACAAGAGGTTCTACTTATGAAAATCAGAAATTAGAGTTATATTTGACATTATATAGAAAAGAAAGAATGATGTGGATCTCAACAAAATGTATAGCACAGTGAAATGATCAAAATCATATGACCCACAAAAGACTTCCACTTTAATGAAGAAATTAAAAATAAAAATTGTTATGAATAATTAGGAGGTTGAATAGGGCATGAATCCTTTTTTTTGTTTTAAGTAAAGCAAGAAAACCTATCTATTACATACATAATTCTCCATCGGTATTTTATGTACATTCTTTTCCCTCTCCTGCTCTTATTTTCATGTTTCTCCAAACATTTAGAACAGCATTTTTTTGGTGCTGATGTACTGTTATGAATGTAGCTGAGTACAGAGCCTGTACTCTGCAGCTAGACCAGAGGTAGACTGCAGCTAGACTGCAGAACTTCTTTTCTCACCGAAAAAACCCAAATGCATTCACTAGTACCATTTTTCACTTAAAATTTGTACTGATTATATATTTTAATTGTAAGAAGAATTTCACCATGAAATTTCATATACACTGACAAAGTACTTCAATATAAACTCAACAATTGATGGATGGATTAAGAAATTGCAGTATATAATCACAATAATGAAGTATTATTCAACCATCAATAAGAATGAAATTATGCCATGTTCAGGAAAATGGATAGAAATAGAAACAATTATGTTAAGTGAAATAAGCCTGAATGACGCAGGCAAATATAGCATGTTCTCTCTCATAGGTGGAATATTCACTACTGTGTTTTCCCAATTCAAAAATTAATTAAAACCAATTCTTTGGGGCTAGGAGTGTAGCTCAGTGGTAGAATGCTTGCCGAGCATGCATATGGTTCTGGGTTCAATTCCTCAGTACTACATTAACAAGATAATAATTTAAAAAATTCTCAATTTAAAAAAAATATTGAAATGGAAAGACTTCTTCCAAGCTTACTCTCTAAGGCCAGTGTTAATCTAATACAAAAGTTAGTAACATATGTAGGTGTTTTCTTCTTTATCTTTCTCCTAGTTTTCTGTAGCTGTATCTTGTATATAAGATTTTTCAATATGTGGAAGAGAAAGGGAATGACATAGAAAGCAGGATGAACTATGAATTAATGAAACATTGATACTCACTTGGCCCTATATTGGATATGAACCTTACAGCCTGGGGGAGGGAGGGAGTAGGGAAAGGTAAGCAGGAGAAAATGTGGGGTGCTGTAACAGTGTTTAAAAACAAGTGTACTTACTAACTTATTTATGAATTGAACCCCCCTGATCATCAACTTTTCAATAAAAATGGGATAAAAGAAAATAATCTTCAAATTTTCAAAAAAAAAACAAAGTTAGATAAAGATACTCGAAGAAAAATGTATGCCACGAATTATACTTTATGAATATCAAGAGACTCAATATACAAATTGTAGCAAATATAGCAATCTGATTTTGGAAGCATATGGAAAACATTGGACATCTTCTTCAGCTAGGATTAGTTGCCACGATTCATGCTGCTTTTACATGCAAAACCAATATATAATATTTCTACAACAGAACAAAAGGGGGAAAAACACTGGGTCACTGCAACTAATGAAGAAATCACATTTCACAAAATTAAATAGCTTTGTATGACTTCCTATGAAATAAGAGTAATAGAAAATATCCATATATAAATTGTATTCAGTGGTTAAAAAATAAATGAAAGATTTTCCTGTAAACAAAAAAAAATGTCAAGGAAGTTTAAACTTACTATTATGAACACAGTACTGAAAGTATGTACCACAGCAATCAGGTATGGAATCAGTATTTTTGAAAAGCACTGAAATGGTAAAGGGAAAACAACATTATCTTTTGTGCAAATAATATGATAGAAAACCCTGAAGAGTTTATCAAAGGCTCTTAGAACTAAAAATGTATTCAGAGAAGTCACAGGATCCAAAATCAACAAAATCAAAAATTATCTTAAATAGAAATTAAGAAAACATTACTATATATAATAATGCCAAGAAGTAACATTCTTAAGGTTAAACTTTACTAAAGAAGTAAAAATTTTGTATCCTGAATTTACAAAATATAAATGAAACAACTAAAGATGACATGCACACAATAAAAAGATAATCTGTAGAAATGGTCTGCAAAGTTGCTGTTGTTTAGTGTTCATTCTACACAATGTAATTTACAGACTCCATTCAGTCTTTATAAAATCTTGAAGTGATTTTCATACAAATAGAGAAAAGTCAAATTTGTATGAAAATAAAAAAGTGAACAGCTTTCCTCTTATTTTTGCTTTCATTCAACTGGCTAAGATTTTCCATCTCAAGAATCTGGCTAGGTTCAGATTGTCTACTGTTTCATTTTTTTCTCATCACTAGTCTAAATTTTTCTCATCACTAGTCTAAATTCGCAACCCTCTTAAAATTTATTTTTAAATATCAGAATCACTTAACATTAATAATTGTACAGAATTCAAAATCATACATATATATGGCTTCATAATACACATATAATGATTTTATAATAACATCACAGCAATTTAAAAAGGGTATTAAAGTTGTAAATTTCATTTTCCACCTAGTGTCTTGTGAGTATTAATGAGGCACTGGATCAACTTTTCACCCTTATTTCATAATTTTATTATTCTCTTTCCCTTCCCCAAAGAGATAAATATACATACAAGACACAGGGTGTAAGAATCAAAAGCATAAAAATTGACCCTAGCCTTTCGCCATGAACAAGCATTAACTCAAAATGGATCAAAGACCTCAGTGTCAGACTGGAAACCTTGAAACTGTTACATGATAGAATTGGAGAGACACTGGAACTCATAGGCACAGGCAAAAACTTTCTGAACAGAATCCCAGGGTCACAACAGATTGGAGAGAGACTCGATAAATGGATGACCTAAAAATAAAAAGTCTCTTCATCGATAAAAGCATATCCACTAAAGTAGAAAGACAGCCAACCAACTGGGAAAAGATATTTACCAATAATACATCAGACAAATGCTTAATATCCAGTATGAACAGAAACTCAAGAAACTAATCGCCCCCCAACCCAACAAGCCAATCACTAAATGGGCAAGGGAACTAAAAAGAGACATCAAAAGAAGAGGTTAAAATGGCAGAAAAGCATATGAGAAAATGCTCATCATCCATGGTCATAAAGGAAAAGCAAATAAAAACAACCCTAAGATACCACCTTACCCCAACAAAAATGGCCAAGACTTTGAAATCAGACAATGACAGATGCTGGTGGGGTTGTGGAGAAAAAGGAACCCTACTGCACCACTGGTGGGACTGTAAACTAGTTTAGCCATTCTGGAAAGCAGTGTGGAGCTTTCTTAAAGAACTGAAAATTGACCTTCCCTTCGATCCCGCCATATCACTCTTGGCCATCTATCCTGAACACCATAACCCAGGATATGATAAGGACACTTGCTGAGCTATGTTCATCTCTGCACTATTCACAATAGCCAGGTGATGGAAACAATCTAGATGCCCTACTGCAGATGAATGCATACAAAAAATGTGGTATAAAGATATGATGGAATTCTACATAGCCAACAGAAAAGATAAAATAGTGGCATTTGCAGGGAATCTAGAGTGAATCATGTTGAGTGAGACAAGTCAAGACCAAAGGAAAAAAAGACTCATGGTATCCTAAATACGTGGCTATTAGATCCAAACAGTACAAGAGCGAGGACTCAATATTTGCATACCCAATACTATGGACATGGTATTGGAAATATAAACACAACTACATAGAAAAAAATCTATGATTCCATAGACATAATATTTTATTACATAAATAAATATGTATCTATGACATACAAACCTTCAACCTAAGTTTATTTTCTAAAATCTAAGTGCGAGTGATTATATATAGATATTCCCTTCTTCAAAACTTGTTTGTTAAATACGCCATTTGAAATACGATGTAAAAACTATGTTAATAAATTCTTTAATAAAAAATAAATAAGGTGAGGGGCTCGCTGACCTCCTGCAGGTAATGGGCAGGCTGTCCTCCTGGAAGGTCTGCCCCGAGTGATGGACCCACCTGGTGATGAGATCCAGGTTACTGCTGCTGAGATTCTTCCAGAATGAAGAAAATGATCCCACTAAAAAAGGACACTGGCTGGACAGGAGCTGAGCGTCTCCTACCCGCAAGATCCCTCTAGCGGTTGCAAGCCCACAAGAGACCTGGAAGCACACACTGCCTCCTTGTCACTGGATGCCATGGACACATCACTAAGTTTCCAGAGTCCATCTCTGCTTACTACCATCTCAGCTCAGATGCTTAGCCCAGCTTGTCTGGACCAGTGTGACACTTCCCCTCTGGATCCCTCAACGATCAATCATCGGTGAGCCTGTCATATGTAAAGGACTAAGAGTGGGCAATGAAGGAAAAAGAAGAGCTAAGGGGGCTGGCTTCCCTTGAAGGCACTGGAATGTGGAGGAACTGGCAGTAGTAACCCCTCTTTACAGCAGCCAAGGCAGAAAGGGGAGGGCAGCCAGAGAGCAGAGCACACAGAGGTCATGCTTAAAGGAAAAGTGAAAAAACACAGCCTATTATCTTAAGAGAGGAAAACCTATTAGGACAGCTACCATAGAAGGAAGACTGACAAGAGCTTCATCCAGAGGGTGAGAGGGGCTGGGGTTGAAGAAAGAAACTCCCCCCAAAAGTGGACACTCTAAATCCAAATCTGAATTCAACACTGCTCCCCCACTGCCACCCCCCCTTGCGCAGATAGTCTCATCTCCACACCTAAGTCCCTGCCCTAGTTGTACAGTAGCAATCCGCCTTCTGTCCTTTCCTGCAGACTCCTCATGTGGAAAGGACCACCCAAGGCTCCAACTCCCCCTCCCTCATTCCAGGCCTCAACCGTCATTGTCCTCAAGTCCAGAGGGGCTGCAGAACTGCTGAAACCAGCCACCTCCAACTTCCGGAGTCTATCTTCCATCAAATTGCGTGTACTCTCACAACCAAACAATCATGTTCTCTCTGTACTCAAATTGTGTGCTATGAGAACCTCCCAGTGGGATAACTCCAAAAATCACAACAATTTAGGGTAAAACGTCAACCTAAAACTACCCAGGCTTCAGGATCTCCAGGTCTCCACAGATTTACTCATTACAAAATGCATATACTTTACCTTGGGAAGAGGCATATGGCTCTGTGAAATGTCCATTGTAATGCAGCTGGGGTGGGGAGGGCCATCATATAGGGGTGGGGTTTTGGCTATGAAATGTAAAGGTGGACATAGGGTGAACAAATGGCAAATGAACAAATGCAGCAATGGTCTTCACTGGACACTGTTGAAAATGAACTACATACCTCGGGGGTGGGGATGAGAGGGGAAACAGGGAGAGAGAGGGAAGGGTGACATAGTTCAAAAAGAAATGTACTCTTTACCTGACTTATGAAACAGTAACCCCTATGTATACCAAGTTCATATTCTTTTTTTTGACAGTCCTGGGGATTGAACTCAGGGCTTGCACACTGTCCTTGGGCTTTCTCAAAGCTAGAGTTCTACGACTTGAGCCACAGCACCACTTCTGGCTTTGTCTAGGTATGTGTGGTAATGAGGAATCAAACCCCAAGCAAGCACTCTACCACTGGGCCAAACTCCCTGCCCACATCACCTTTATAATCACAATTAATTTCTTAAAAAAAAAAGTGGGACCGGGAGTTTGACCTAGTGGTAGAGTGCTTCCCTAGCATGCACGTAGGCCAAGGTTTGATTCCTTGGTACCACATACCTAGAAAAAGCCAGAAGTGGTGCTAAGGCTCAAGTGGTAGAGCTCTAACCTTGAGAAAGGCCAAGGACAGTGCTCAGGCCCTGAGCTTAAGGCCAGGACTGGCAAAAAAAAAGTGCCTACATAATAGAGATGAAATAATTCTCTGCTCATTCTCTCTCCATTAAGAAATATATCTGAAGGAGTTAACCAAGTTCTGTATGGTACATAAACACGGAAGACATAACAAGCGCTACCTTATCTATTCCTGAAATACCAGCTAATATAATGGATGGATGACAAAAACATGGAGGCAACACAAGAAAATCTGCATCCAAAACGTTATGTACAGAAGCTATAAATACTAATTTGTTTATAAAGCCACAAATAAAAAATAAATAAATAAAAATTTAAAATAGATTAAGTAGAAAGGACAGAAACTGAATCTCCCCCCCAAAAAAGAATCAAAAGCAGTTACTACAGGGGGATAAGCCAAAGGGGAATAAGTAAAGAACTTCATACAGTTAATTAAAAACAACACCTAATAGCCTCAGACAATAAAATACCTAGAAATTAACCAAATAAGTGAAGGAACAGTGACTCAAGCCTTCAATCCTAGCTCATCAGGAGGCTGAGATCTAAGGATCTCAGTTTAAAGCCAGCCTGGGACAAAAGTTTCTCAGAGTCTTATCTCCAATTAAACACTGAAAACTGAAACTGAAAAATATAGCATGCTGGCTTTTAGGAAACGCCAGTGCCAAGAAAACTGAGCTAGTGTGTGTCCCCAGGCATCAAAGATTTGTACTCTGCCCTTGTCCTCAGAAAGTTTCATTTGCATGAGGGTATGCTCTGCATGACTTTTCTGTGTTTAGGGGACTCTTTCTATTCTTCTTAAGTCTGTATTTACTTATGTCTTTTGGTCAGCTAAAGTCATGCTCAAATACAAATTTTTCTAGTTACAAATGAGTTAAATCTTCTGATGCTTCCAGTGCTCACTAGCATTGCATAATATAAATTAATGGCAGAAATTAGGCTCCAATTTACATCAATAGCTTACATTTCTGGAACATGCAATAATAAACCAAAAAATATAACACCAAGCTGAATGACTGAAACATGAAAGAAAAGAAAATGATTTTTTTTGCCAGTCTTGGGCTTGAATTCAGGGCCTGAGCACTGTTCTTGGGCTAGAGTTAAAACACTAGAGCCACAGCACTACTTACAGCTTTTTCTATGTATGAGGTACAGAGGAATCAAACCCCGGTCTTCATGAATGCTAGGCAAGCACTCTACCACTAGGCCAAACCCCCAGTCCAAGAAAATGATTTTTGTTTTATTGTATTTATGTGCTCTGTTTCCCTAATATTTGAATATTTAAATGCTGAACTTTTGTTCTAGGAAATCATGTAACTATGAAGCCAATTATGGATAGGAGTGATAATATATATAGTCTAAGATTAGATTTTGAAAGTCATGCTTCCTTTTTATTGCTTGTTCTCTCGAATCTCAAATACTCTGGAGAAAACCAGCCACTCAGGCATGAAGATACAATTCTTTGTGTGAAAGACGGCACAAACCTAAGCTGGAGGTAACTGTGAAATCTTAAAATTCCTGCAAAGTCACCAAAATCTTGAGAAATGCACTATATTATCAATAGAAGATGGAACACTGATTCAAACACCCAATCTAGCTCGTAAGGACAATTTTTAAAACCAAAATCTTTCTCTTTTACTTTCTGACCATTAACATATTGATTGATGTTTGTACTCAGGAATCCTGGTGTTTGTTTTTCAGTAAGGATCTCAAAAGCAGAATAATATGTATACACTTGTGGGGCTTTTTCCTTTGTTGTCTTGGATAAGGATGAGCAGAGATCAATGTGAAATTATAATAGTAATCAATGTTTCTTTTCCCATGGTATTTTTCTGTAACAGACTATGGAAGTATCCATCTACTCAGCTTTCTGAACATCTATTGAGTATTTTCTATATGTCAGATGAATACAGTTGGTACGTTTATAACATATTTGTCTATGAATTTTCTTGTGATGGTGAAATTAAATTCTATATTTTCTGTAATAAATGATTCAACTAAGCTACAAATTACCTGTCTTTCACCTGATAAACAAGCTTAATGTGATGATTTCTACTAAGCTTTTCTAGATGATCCAAAGGTAATCTTCAAGCAGAAACAAAACCTCCAACAAAACCTTATTCATTTTATGTCTACTAATTTGAAAAGTGTTTCTGTGTTTAAAGAAAATATAGATATGAACACAATACATTTGGAAGAATCTGTAGTGATTTTGAGTGGTAGAAATATGTTATTCTACAAATATCTCAGAGGATTAGAGGCATAAAACAATTCTAAAATATAAAATGATGTATTTATTTGAATTTACACAAGTTCCTGAAATAATAAAACTGTGGAAGATGTAAATTAAGCAGAAAATATGTTATGAAGTACTGATGGCTCATGCCTATAATCCTAGCTACTCATAAGGCTGAACTCTTAGATTTGAAGTCAGCCCCAGCAGGAAAATCCATCTCCAATTAACTACAAAATGGCCTGAATTGGAGTGGCAAAATGCTACTCTTGGGCAAAATAGCTAAGAAAGAGCTCTAGGCCCTAAGTTCAAGCCCTAGTATCAGCACATAAGAAAGCATGCTATAATAAGACATTTGTCTGCTTAGGCTGGCTTTGAACTGCAGTCTTCATATCTCAACCACTCAAATAGGTATGATTACAGGCACAAATCATCATTGCCTGACTTAGTACAGCATACCACACATTTCTTGCAGACTGTTCAATATCAACATATGTGACACTATTTCTTTCTTTTTCATAGCCACATGGTATTTTATTGTTATGAAAATAATATCATTTGTATGACTTGCAGTTAGGAACCCTTGAGGGTTTAGAATATGACTATGACATGATCAGGCCTGTGCTTTGAGAAGTTTACTTTAGCTGGCAGCATTGAGAAACTGGAACAGAGAAACCAATTAAGAGGATCAATGAGAGAATATATGTGAAAGCACTTTTCAGCTATAATGCACTAAGTAAATCTGAGTTATTATGGTTATAATTCATGTCATACTTAATGAGGGGCTTGAGCTCAGGATTTCTGACTCCAAATCTAGGCCTTTCTTTCTACATCATGTTCTTTGGGCAACTCCACCCAGCTTTGCCATTTGTACTTGTGGTAATGCTGACAATTAAGACTCTTATAATGCTTTACCATTTTCTGAGGTCTTGGTATTCAACAATTTTAACTTCTACAACAGCGCAATGATGTACATTCATCCACGATTTATAGCGGGTAGTGACAGCTGAGGTTGATGTACAAAAATAAAGTTCATTAAGGGAGAAAAGCAGCAACTTGGAAACTGGCGGCGTCCTAGGACAGGCAGAAGGATATGGAAAATCGATGAAGGTAGAAGAGTTGCAAAGGGAGTAATCTGAGCTAGGAATGAGGCAAAGGAAAGTCTTGTTACAGAATCATGGCTGTTTACTCTTCTGTCTAGAGCACATTATAGTTATAAAGTGTTTTTTATTGAGCCAACATGTCCTTAAAAGCACAGCTTTTGTTCACTGTAATAGGATGAGGGATTAAGGGAAGGGGAAGAGGAGACTGGGTAATTATGATACTCCTGACACATTCTAAGGGTATAGATGCTTTATGAGCATCAATATGAACCATCCCTAGAGTTACTTATTTTCTATTTTTTATTATCAAGGTGATGTAGAGAGGGGTGACAGTTACATTCTTCAGGTTGTGGGTACATTACTTCTTGAACATTAATAGCCCTCCTCATGTTTTTCTGCTACTTTCCCTCCCCCACCCATCCAAGGTACTTACTTTCTGTTTGCATGTAGGATTGAAATTCAGTGACCTGCCTGAAGTGACACAATTGATAAGGGGCAAAACTGGGAGTCTGACTCTTGGTTTTCTAATTCCACAAACTCATGGACTTTCTATTGTACTATGGTGTTACTGCTTGATACATTGAAAAGAGATAAAAAAAGAAGACTATCACACCGCTTATAAAAGTCCAAACACAGAGCATAGACTGCATAAGGCTTGGAACTTTGCTATTTGGGGAGGGCTACCATATTTTTACAGCTTTCATTAGTCAAGCATTAGGCTAAATTGGAACTACAGGTTTCATCACATGTTCTTTGTTAAGAAACTCCAAGAGAATTCTACTACACAACTTGAGGGTTGGGGCTATTCTTTACTGAGATCCTCCCAAAGTGACTATCAGCAAGTTGGACAAAAGAAAAGATTAAATACGTTGTGTAAAGATGTAAAATATTTGGGTTTATATATAGGACAGAGAAATGATAATTTAAATTTTCTTTCAAGACATCCCATTTCCAACCATATCAAAATGCCAAAAATCATTCTCAATATTGTCTCCAGTCACATTGTCTCCACCTGTACTTTAAGAAAACCAATAAAATGTCTAGACTCCAAGTATAATGCAACTTTTCCTACACCAGTTGTTGAAAAACTGTATAGCTTATTTACTACTCTGGATGCATAAGATAGAGGCATAGGAAACCCAAGCAGTTAGATTCAAGCTTCCCAGACCAAACATAAGCAACCTGGAGATATTCTAGGCATAAAAGTTGCTCTTAACTCATACCATATCTATTTCTACTACGTGAAGAGAAGTCAATCCATTTAGGAATGAGTTTGATTGCTTGAGTCCAATGTCCCAAAGAAAGGACATTCATGAAGTGTCAAGTTTCTCTCTCAGAGGACCATGTAAAACAAGAATAAGATGTTTAGGGGTTCCTTAGAGGGCAGGGAGCTGTTTTCTGTCTGTTACATCCCAGCAGGTCTTAAGCTAGGAACACAATAGGCATCAGAAGCCTGCCTAAGGCTCCATAATAAATCTTTGTTGACTGAGTTGGTCACTTGCCAGGCATTGTGTGTCACTGGTAGGGAAGCTGAGATGAAAAGATTCTGTACCTTAGAGAGCTGCATCAGGAAATGCAAAACTGATAGTCTATCTACGAGTATAGACAGAAAGTGGTTAGGGAGGACTTTAGGGCTTTCTGGGAGAGGTGGTTTTTGAATTTTATCTTGAAGTTTTGAATTTTATCTTGAAGTTTAAGAGATTTGGAGAAACAACTGTAAAGAATGGTAGGAGTGGAGGTGCTCAGGTAAAAGGACAAGATTTACACTGACTGTGAGTGATCTGTCTCAGTCTAAGTTTGTAGAAATTAAGGAATCATTTTTCTGAAGGTGAATTGGGTTATATAAGTCTCTTTTGGTGAGAGAGAACCCTTGGCCATAAGGTTAGAACCAAAGACAGAACCAGGAAAACTCTGATGTTCAGATTAAATGAACCCAAGTTTTATAACCGTACTAAGAACCCCAAGAAGACATAATCTGGTTCAGTGTTACTAATGACATTTTTATTAGCATATATTAGTTGTACAGGGGGATTCAATGTGATATTTGAATATATGCTTGTCATGTATCGTAAACAAATTTAGTCCTATCTCTCTCACTCCCCTTTTTCTTTCTTAAAACAATTTTTTATGCCAGTCAGGGGGCCTGGGTCCTATCCCTGACCAATTCAGTTCAAGGTTAGTGCTCTACCACTTTGAGCCAGAAAGCCACTTCTATAAAACAATTTTAACAAGTTCCAATTATATATTTTTATGTGTATGAAAAGTATTTCAACTACATCTATTCACTCTTGTTGATCTTCTATGTTAGCACTCCTTCCTCCTAATGTTTTATCCATGTGATCATCTTCATGTCACATGGCTTAGATAACTAGGCTGAAAACTGGATGATTAGTAATGAATAACATTTATTTTACAAATGAAAAATGAGAGTCTGGGAATTTGGCCTAGTGGTAGAGTGCTTGCCTAGCATGCACGAAGGGCCGGGTTCAATTCTTTGGTACCGTATACATAGAAAAATGCCAGAAGTGGTGCTGAGGCTCAAGTGGTAGAATTCTAGCCTTGAGAAAGCCCAAAGACAGTGCTCAGGCCCTGAGCTCAAGGCCCAGGAATGGAAAAAAAAAACACAAAAAAACAAAACAACAAAAAACCCCACCCCTCTCCAGAATAAATGTGATTTACAAAGGTCATACTGCATCTTAGTTGCAAAGGTAATTTTTACACTTAGATCTTTTCATTCCATTTCACTGTTCTCCCTTTATAGAGAACACAGGCTAAAACTTCCAAGATCAAATGGAGGTTCAAATTTGATCTTTAGATTTTTAGATTGGCCCCCAAAAGGTGAATATATATATATATATATATATATATATATGAGTTTGAGAGGGGGGGAAATCAAGAACTTGATTTAGCTTTGAGAATAAGAACTGTTAGAATTCTGTTATCTAGTTGAAAGCCATATCAAACAAGTTATTTCTTTTTCTTTTATCATTTTTTGCAGATGAGAGATTTGGAGTGAATAGAGCAGTGTAGGATGTAGCTTTTCAAAACAAATAACCAAGGACATGAAACAGCTGAATCTTAGAACAGCTACAGCACATCTCCAGCACTGCAGGAGGCAACAGTGGGTAGTAAGTATCTTTGGTATGGCACAATGAGAATACCATTTTCTCTCAGCCTCCATCTTGTCAGCTATTACAATCAGTTCCCTCATATTCTGTCCAGATCCATATCACTCTCCAGAATTTTTTGTGCCCTTACTGGAGCTTGAACTACTGTTCTCACTTAGCATTTTTCTCAAGGCTGGCACTCTACCACTTGAGTCACACCTCCACTTTCTGCTTTTTTTGCTGGTTATTTGGAGATTGACGAGAGCTGGCTTTGAGCCAGGTTCCCCAGATCTCAGCCTCCTGAATAGCTAGGATTTTAGGCATGGGCTTCACTTTATTGTGTGGCAATGGAGTCCAGTTGAGTGGTCCTAGCTGAAAAAGTCACGAGGCTGGACTACTAGCTCTACATAATACTGGTGATAGATTAATACCACACTCTATAGGCAGAAATTTTAAAGTTTTAATGAGTTGTGTCTACTTTCCTCTAGCCTCTGCTTGTCAGTTTGGGTGTGTCTAAGAGCACAGGTTTAAAAAGAAGAGGACAAAATAGAAGAAGGAAGAGAAAATAGAAGAAGGAAGAAGAAAAAGAGAAGAAGAAAAAGTAACAGAAGGAAGAGGCTGTATATACAGCCTCTAGACTTCTGCTTCTAAGGAGGAGGCTTCTCCATTGACTTGATATTTTGGTCTGATTCTGATCATACACATGTGTGTGGAACTCCAATAAGAGGAAAAATCTGAGTATTGCACATTTTCTGAAGTCAAGCACAGACATCAGGCGGCATTCAATGCCCTGGCATGGCCTTGTGTGGCAGACTCAGTCTTTCAGGACACATTTGGTGATTTCACATGAATTACTGTTTTGTAATAAACACATAAGAATGGAGCTCAGCTGGTCTTTTAATGATAGCATTAAAGTTGTCGTGCTTTGACTAGGAACTCTTTTATAAGTCTATGAAAGGCTTGGTACAAAGAGCAAACCTTTCTCAAATCCTTCCTGCCATAGGGAGTCAATGGCAGATGCAGTCATTGCCTTGAAGCCAATGGCAGATGCAATCATTGCATTGAAGCCAGTTATGAAGGCTTTAATACTGTTAATCCTTCACATGGGCATGGTTTATACGGATAGGTCAAATCATTTAAAATTATACAAAAGTGTATTTGTGTCAATAGTTTTTATTAAGTAGTGTGACAAACATTCTGACTGGTCATAATTCTGGCCTTATGTCCCAGTATCAGTCAAGTCTAGATTGATTACACCTGGGGAAATGCTGGATCTCTGATTCTACCATCTCAGAATCTTGGTCCACCTTGGAGACCGTAAAGAGAAAAATGTTTAAATGTCCTGGCTTCCAATGCCCTCAGCCCATCTCCTCAAAAAAATACAAAATTAATTTCTCCCAGTAGTGATCAGAAAATGATTGGGGGCTGGGGAGTGGATTGGATGGAAATAGACACTAGTTCTAATGCTTCAAACACTGCTTTATGGGAAGTTGGCATTTTATCTTTTCATTTATATTCTAAGAGCTGCTCAGACTTTTGTACTTTAGAAAAATAATGTTTATTTTATCAGGAGAAGGAAAAGAATGTTAGTCATAATAAATTCTGTGAAGGTAGATGAACGGGTAATTTAAGAGCTCAGGACATCATTTGGAGTTGGTGGTGATGATGGTGTAGGTATGCCAGTCCTGGGGCTTGAATTCAGGGCCTACGTACTGTTTCTGAACTTTTTTTTTGCTCTAGGCTAGTGCTCTGCTGCTTGAGCCACAGCTCATGACTTTTCTGCCTGGACTAGGTCGAAACTTTGATCCTTATATGTCAGCCTATTGAGTAGCTAGGACTACAGGGATGAGCCACTACAACCCAGCAGTTTCATTTTTTAAGCTTAAGGTATGTTAGATCAAGGAGATAACAGTATTCATATTCATGGGTTTTACTGTGGGTTCTCCATTTGGAACGAGTGTGCTTCACAGTGGGAGATCTCTGTATATATCACACTTATGTCTCAGCTTGTACTTTTAAGATCTAGGCTATGTCTGTCAGACATAGAGTTAACTAAAACGTGTGCCTCTTCACTTCTCAATGTCTTTTTGAAGGTCAGAGTTCTACACAACAGCAGAATTTTGGCCATGCAATTTTGGGGCAATTCAGGACAAGAAAACCGAAAGTCACAATTGCTCTGATTTTTTCCGTACCTTAGTTATCTCTACATTCCATGCTCTTGCAATAGTTTTTGTCATATAATAGTTGTTTGGGAAATGTTTTGTGAGTAAATAAATGAGTAAATGTTTCTCAGTATTTCTCTTGTCAGGGAAAAAAGACTGGTCCTTTATCAGAGTACCTATTCACCCCTCATTTTAATCTTTCCTAAGCAAAATTATTTTTTTTGTTTAGGAGATAGGAGGAAACCTTGGTAAGCCAAAATGGGATCTAACTCAAAAATAATTCAGAGTCTGAATTTTCCACTAGTAATGAAAAAAATGTTCTACTAATTCAAATTTCCACTTATTTTGTTCTTTCTTAAAACATGAAATAGAAGAAAAACTGCCTCAAAACCAAACTAGTGTGGAAGCTTTGTCTAAATGTCCCACATTCCCCAGATTTCCTAGCCAAATATTAACAATCCAGGCTTGAACTCTACTTCAACTCATCAACCAAGTTTTTCAAGTACCAAAGTATTGCATAAAAAGTTGATTGCATGATAAATTATCAAATTTGGAATGTATTTTAGAAATGACAAAGTCCAAATAATTTCTTTCTTAGGATGGGACACTGGACTGCAGATAGTAGATGATATTGTAGGCTTTGTTTGCTAAAGTTCAAGCTGTTGTTCTCAGCCACAGCATATAAACTTTCAGTGCTGGTCAATTTCATGTAGGATATCTATCCTCATCCCCTTAAAAATCAGAGAGTAGGGCCGGGAGTTTGGTCTAGTGGTAGACTGCTTGCCTAGCATGCACGAAGACCTGGGTTTGATTCCTTGATACCACATACATAGAAAAAAGCTGAAAGTGGTGCTGAGGCTCAAGTGGTAGAGCTCTAGCCTTGAGAAAGTCCAAGGACAGTGCTTAGTCCCTGAGCTCAAGCCCAGGACTTGCCCCCCCCAAAAAATCAGAGAATATAATTGCTTGGATCAGAAACACCATGTGGACAGGAAGTAAAAAGCCTAGGTCTAATTTAAGAACTCTATTGACTACAAAATACAAATTTATTTAGACCTAAAATGTGTTACTGGTGTGCTGCCACAGAAGAGCCAAAATCTTCAGGTTCTCTCTCCCTTTCTCCCTAAGCTAGGCCTGTTAGCACAGGACTTAGCTTCCTCCCTATGTATTTGTTAGAACAGAAGCCACAGTCCAAGAATACGTTAGGGAAATTATGCAGGGTATTTTAAATTCACAAGTCCTGGACTGTGAAGAAATGAGGCCAGAATGAGAAGAAATCAGGCTATGAGAAGACTTATAATTGCTAAATGGGTACAATGCCTTAAGGCATCTAAGAAAAGTACTGGGCTTCCAGGACTCACATTTCTAATCCTGACTGGCCCTGAAAGGTTATTTAACCTCTCTGACCTTAAGTTTCTTCATCTGTAAAACAGAATAGTTAGATCTGGTTCAACTATTTTCATAGAAACCTGAAAGTTATTTTAAAGTAATAGCATTATGAAAATGTTCTTTGTGATCAGATCTGCACTTTTCTTCCTTCTGGTGATACTAGGGTTTGAGGCCAGGGCATTGTGCTTTCTTGGCAAGTATTCTATTTGAACTATGTCATCAGCCATATTTGCTTTAATTATTTCTCAAATATGGTTTTGTGTTCTTACCAATGCTTCCTGTGTAGCTGCATCACAGATGCACATAACTATGTCCAGCTTTTTCTATTCAAATGGTGCCTTGCTAATTTTTCTAGGGTTACCCATGAACCACTGTCCTCCCAATCTTAGCCTGTCAAGCACCAAAGATTGTAAGTGTGTGCCGCCATGCTCAGCTTGCATCTACATTTTTCATTTCTTCTTAAAATTTATTTTCAGAGTGACAGACAGAAGGGTTACAGTTACATGCACTTGAGTACATTTGTTCTTGAACATTGTTATCACTTCCTACATTTTTCTACTACTTTCCCTCCTCCCAACTCTTGTTCTTCCACCAAGTTGTCAAGTTCACCTCCAACATATTGTCTTGTGGTTATTGCTTTTACACTGGTTCCCCCTTTGTCCTTTGTCTCATGATTTTGTTGTTCCCCTTTCCTTCCCTAATTCACATAAATGTATATACAATACACCATGTACTAAAATCATATACAGTAACTACAGGAGATAAATCATACAGGAAGAAAAGAGAAGAAAAAAAGGAAGAAAAAAAGAGAGATAACTTTAACTAGTACATTAAGAACAACCCCCACAAAAAAAGAAAAATCTATTTCTGTCTCCTTAAGATCATTTTTCTTAGCAAGGTCTTAATTGGGCTATCGTGAACTTCTTCTTGGAAACTCCTAGACATACACTATATATTACAAATGGCAGAAACCATGGAGCTTATGTTTCTTTGGGTCTTGTTTACTTCACTTAATATGTATTTTTCCAAGTCTTTTCATTTCCTCAAAAATGGGGTGATGCCATTCTGATAACAGCATAGTTCATTATGTGCATACACACACACACACACACACACACACACACACACACACATACTCACACATACCACGTTTTCTTGATCCACTCATCTATTGATGGTTCTTAGCTATGGAGAAATAGTGCTGCAATGAACATGGTTGTGCCAGTAGCTTTTGTATGGCCTTGCTTGTGGATGTTTGAGTAAATGCCCAGAAGTAGGATTGCGGGGTCAAAGGGGTGCTCTATGTTTTTTGTTTTTGTTTTATCTTTCGTGGGGCTTGAACTCTAGGAGTAGGCACTGTCCCTGAGCTCTTCAGCCCAAGGCTAGTGCTCTACTACTTGAGCCACAGCATCACTTCCAGTTTCTGGTGGTTAATTGGAGTTAAGAGTCTCATAAACTTCACTGCTTGGGCTAGCTTTGAATCATGACCCTCAGTTCTCAGCCTCTTGATTAGCTAGGATTACAGGCATGAGCCCCCTTGTGCCTAGTGAGCTCTACATTTTGTCTTTTGAGGAACCTGCCTACTGCTTTCCAGAGTGATTGAACACGTTTATACTCCGACCAATAGTGTAGTAGCTTCCATTCTGGCCACATCCCTGCCAGCATCTATTGTTATTAGATTTCTTAATAATGGCCATTCTAACTGGGGTGATGTACAATCTCAATGGTGTTTTAATTTGCATTTCTTTTATGACCAGAGATGTTCAACATTTCTTCATGTGTCTCTTGGCCATCTGAATTGCTCTTCAGATAAGTAACTATCTTTTAACGTCTTTAACCCACTTTTCAATGGGGTAACGGTTTCTTTGGGAGTTTGTTTCCAGAGATTTTAATTTCTTGAGTTGTAGGTATATTTTAGATGAGTCCCTTTCCTCTTGTATGACTAGTGAAGATCTTCCCCCATTCTGTGGGCTTTCTATCTATCTTGCTAAATAGGTCATTTGCCATGCAGAAGCTCTGGAGTTTAATGCAGTCTCATTTATTCAATCTTTCATTGATTTATTTTGTTTCTGGGTCTTTACTGAGGAGGTTTAGACATATACCTAGGAGTCCTAATGATTCTCCTATTCGTTCTGTAATATTTTCAGGGTATCTGCCTTTACCTCGAGGTTTTTGATCCATTTGGAATTGATTCTGGTGGAGAGTGATATATAAAGATCTAGCTTTAATTTTCTGCAGGTGTTAAGCAAGAACACCTGGATTTAAGCCCCAATACTAACACCCATACACAAAATGCTGGTGGTCTTTGAGTCAGCTTCAACCAGGGTGAGTTTCTTTGGTGCAAACCATGGTAGTATAAGTTTTAGAAACAGTATTTCTTGGGCCAGGAGTTCGGCCTAGTGGTAGAGTGCTTGCCTAGCATGCACAAAGACCTGGATTTGATTCCTAGGTACCACATACATAGAAAAAAGCCAGAAGTGGTGCTGAAGCTCAAGCGGAAGAGCTCTAGCTTTGAGAAAACCCAACAACAATACTTAGGCCCTGAGCTCAAGCCCAGGACTGGCAAAAAAAAAAAGAAACAGTATTTCTTGGTAGGCATTCTCTTTGCAGTGGGTCTACAACAGAAGCAGTATGGAGGGAATGGGGGAGGAAAGTAGAAAAAGTAGAAGGTAGCAATGTTTGACAAGAAACAAGCTAATTACATTACATATATAACTGTAACCCCTCTGTACATCACTTTGACAATAAAAATAAATATAAAAAACAGCAGCAGTGCTGATGAGGAAAATGTCTACACAATGTTACCTGATTTTTTTGTTACACTGCATGATAACCCACTAATCCTCATGTTTTTCTATGAAACTGAAAACAACTTGGTGAGAGGGATGAATGCTTCTCTTGTATGGGTGAAGAGGTTGAAGTAAGAAAAGCATCACATTGTTGAGAGGTAAGAGTGTGTCTATGTCTTGATTTTATACCTTCTCCATTGTACTCATGCTTTAGTATTTATAAACCCAAAAAGTGCAATGAAATATGTCATTTCTCATTTTATCCCTGGAGAACCTAGTATATATGAACAACCAGACTGTTTATCAATTGTTGATTTGAAACAGACACAGTATGTTTATTTGGATGAATCAGATACCATTACTATTTTCTTTTCTTTTTTATTCTTTAAAGAGTTTGTACAAAGGGATTTCAATGCAACATGCCAATTTATAAGTACAATGCATCTTGGTCAGTGTCAACTCTTCCATTGTTCTCTCCCATCTCTTTAAACCCCACACAAGTTATTGAGTTCCATTTTCACACCCAGTTACATTATATTTAGTCTGAGATGCTCTAGAATCCCCTAAAAGAATTGTGGAACAGAAATGGCTTAGCTTTACTCTCAGCAATTTTGATTCAGCACATCTAGGATGAAGGTAGGGAATATGTATTTTTAATAAGTTCTAATGTCATGCTGATGCTCTTGGTCCAGTGGGTCACAACTTTAGAATTACTCTTATGAACAAAGCATAGATTTACGTAATTAGCTTATGACACAAACATTCCAGTACCCAGCCACTAGTATGAAGTTAGAAAAGATATGTTGATATTTGAGGTTCCGGGTGGTCTCTGAAAGTCAACTGCTGCTCAATAGGACCTTCAAATCCTCTATAAACTCTGTCAAAACATACGCCTTGGCTTCAGGCAGAGAATTACATATTCCTAGCTACAGGATCTCAGGAAATTCACAGGTTACCTCTGAGTCTCAAAGCATCTTTATTTCTAAAATGAGGATCATGATCTTGCTTAACAAGACTGTTGTAACACTCTTGTAAATCAGTAAGTGCGAAGATTTTGAAGAGTTGACTGTTCTGGCTTGCCTTTCCTTCTTCATATATCAAGGCCACCACAAGAGCCAGTCTACTCTTTTGTTGTAAAATATTGGAGGCAGTCAACTGTGAAGGCACCAACGTGGACCACAGAGGTGTTTATTCATACCTATTGATACCAGCTGAAAGTCAGTTCCCTTGTGGTTTGAGCCCTAAGTCCATTTCATCTAATGCCTCCAACAGCCAAGCTGGCTCCCTTTTCTAGAGTTGAGAAATGCAAATAGCCTTGCAGCTGTTACCACTCCTTTTTAATCTTTAGAGCTCTGGCCCTTTGGGAAAAGAACATGAACTCCCATAATAGGTAGACAAAAGACAATCTTTTATATTTGGTCCAGAATTTTATCTGTGAGAGGATAGACCGGAAAGGCTACAAGACTGGGAGTCAGGAAAACTACTCAGAACATATTCTGAAATGGACTTACTATGTGGCCCCATATAAATCTATGCTTTTCTGTAGGCTTGTATATTGTGTTTATAAAATCAGGACTCTATTATGGGGCTGGGAGTTTGGCATAGTGGTAGAATGCCTCCCTAGCATGAGCAAAGAGCTAGGTTTGATTCCTCGGTACCATATACATAGAAAACGCCAGAAATGGTGGTAAAGCTCTAGCCTTAAGAAAGTCCAAGGACAGTGCTCAAGCCCTAAGCTCAAGCCCCAGGATTAGCAAACAAAACAAAATTAAAAAACAATCAGGACTTCATGATCTTAAAGGGCCCTTCAACAACTGAAGACCAAGGTCAACAGAACAGTTGACCTATTCCTAGCATTGACTGCATCTGAACTCATTATGTAACATTGTCCATTTTTTCTCATCTTCAAGCATTAGTTTTATAATCTATAATCTTGGGAATTAAGTATGTAAATATGTAATATTCAAAATTCATTTGATTACTTATTTGGTAAGGAGTTAATATCTAGAATACTTTAATAAAAACTCTTTCAACTAAATAACAACAGAAGCAAAGCAAAGGAAAAACAGAAAAAAGAAAAGGACAAGATTTTGAATACATATTTCTCCAAAGAACATATGCTAGGGGCCAATAAATATGAAAAAGATCTTAAGATCATTCATGAGGGAAATGAAAATCAAAACCAAAATGAAATAGTACTTCACACTCATTAGAATGACAAGTATTAAAGAAGCAAGTGTGAGGAACTATGTGGAGAAATTTTAACAAATGCATTATTTGTGAAGGGTAAATGGTGCTGCCACTGTAGTAAAGGGTATGGCAACTCTTTTTTTCTATGATAAAGATGTTTGTTTTTATCCTGGACAAATACTCTTAAAGGGACATGAGGTTATCTAGAACAAGTGGGCTTACCTAGCACTCAATCCTAAATGGGCACAAGGATGAAAAAGATCACATTTATTATTGTCATTATTAAAATGATTGGTAGTTTTTCCAAAAATCACTTTAAAAATAAACATTGTTTGAAAGATATGAATGTGGATCTTCTGAAACCCACTCTAAACCTCTGAATAAATTAAAATTGTCAAAATACTTGAATAATTTTAAAATATACTGCATAAACTATTTAATCTTCTAACAGGTATGGCAACTCTGAATGATTCTAAATTATTTCTTCATATAAATCCTAAAGAATTGAACACAGGCTTTCCAAACATATTTCTATAAATAGTTACAGTGATATTATTCACAGTGACCAGAATGTGGGCATAACCAAAGTGTTCATTGACAAATGAATGGATAAAGAAAAAATGCTATATTTATACAATGGAATACTATAATGCCTTAAAAAGGAAGGAAATTCTTACTCATGCTGCAAAGTAGACAATTTTGAAAGTACTATGTTAAGTGAAATAAGCTAGTCATAGTAGGATTTCACTTACATAAGGTAACCAAATTCATAGGGGGCAGGGGAGAAGGGAAAGTGGACTTCCTTATTTAATGACTGTAGAAAGAGCTCTGGGATGGTAGTAAAGTCTGCATATCCATGTGAATATTATCAGGTATTATTTAAAATTATTAAAAGCTAATGGTTTATATCTATTTTACTTCAATTAAAAACATTTCTTTGAAAGTGTCAAGTGATCCAAAAATAGGGGATTGACTTGGACTTCAAGTATAGCATCTTTATTTATATTTTGGTAAATATAGCTTCATATTAATTTTTGAACATAACTGATAAAAAGCTGTAAATGTTTAATGTATTTATCATGATGAACTTGAAAATATGTAGGTATATTTATGTACATATGCATGTAAACACATATATGTATATATATACATATATACCTGTGAGGCCAGTGTCATAAACAATATCATAAACATATTGACCACCTCTAAAAGTTTTATTATTTTATTATGGTAAGACTATTTTACATAACATATATCTTCTTCCTAAAGTAAAATACGATTTAGTATAAACTGTACGCCCCTATGCTGTACAGTACCTCTCTGGGCCTTTTATCTTGCATAATTGAAACTACATAGCATTTGACCAACACTTTCCTATTTTCCCAACCCTGATAACTTAACAACCATTTTTTGTTTCTATGAAATTGACTATATTAGATTTAATTCCTTCCTTCCTTCTTTCTTGCTCCTTTTTTCTCTTTTTTCTTTTTCTTTCTTTCTCCTTATTTCCTTTCTTTCTTTCGCTTTATTTTTTCCATATTCCTGTCTTTCTTTCTCTTTCTTTTCTTTCTTTCTTTCTTTCTTTCTTTCTTTCTTTCTTTCTTTCTTTCGTTCTTTCTTTCTTTCTTTCTCTTTCTGTTTCTTTCTGTTTCTTCCTTTCTCTTTCTTTTATCTCTCTTCTATTTATTTTCTTTCTCTCTTTCCATCTTTCTCTTTCTCCTCTAGATTTCTCTTTCCCTAGCTTTCTCTTTCTTGCTTTCGCTCTCTCTTTATCTCTTTCATCCTGTTTCTCACTTTCTCTTTCTTTCTCCCTTTCTATCTTTCCATTTTTCTCTTTCTATCTCCCTTTATTTCTTTCTTTCTCCCTTTCTTTTTCTCTTGTTTCTTTCCCCTCCCTCCTTCCCTCCCTCCCTCCTTCCCTTCCTTCTTTCCTTCTTTCCTTCCTTCCTTCCTTCCTTCTTTCCTTCCTTCCTTCCTTCCTTCCTTCCTTCCTTCCTTCCTTCCTTCCTTCCTTCTTCCTTTCCTTCCTTGTGCCAGTATGGAAGATTGATCTCAAGGACTTGCACTCTTGCTTAGCTTTTTCCACTCAAGACTGTATCTCTACCACTTGAGTCCACAGAACCACTTTGAAACTTTAGGTATTTAATTGGAGATTTAAAAAAATGTCAAATTTGTTTTCCTGGAATGTTTTCAAAATATGACTCATAGATCTCAGTCCCTTTAGTATCTAGGATTACTGGCACAAGTCACTAGCACCACAGTTCAATAAAATTTCTTTAAACTAGCAATAAACTGTCTGAAAAGAAAATCACAAAAAATTATATTTACAATAATATAAATAAAAGTAAAACACTTACAATTAAATGTAACTAAGGAGTAAAAAGACATTTACCCTAAAAATGTAAAACATTTATGAATAACTGACAGGCACACAAATAAACAGGAAGATCTGCTGAGTATATGTATTGGAAAAATAATATCAATTAACTTTATTACTCAAACTATTGTATAGATTCAAAGAAATGCCTATCAAATTTTAATGACTTTTCTTTTACATAAATAGAAAACAATCACTTAAAATTAATTAATAAGGAATGACAAGATCCCTGTAGCCAAAACATTGATAAACTAAGTTACAGTAATATGAAGCAGTGTGATTTAGGCTTATAATGACATATTCCAAACAATTTAATGGAATAGAGAGTGTAGAAATAAATCTGCACATTTAGATTAAACTGATCACTTTATGATTAAACATGCTAAAGCTTTAAGAAAGGTCCAATACCTCTTCTTGCTTGGGTTATTTCTCTGCCTTTGAATTATATGCTTTGTAAGTCTTTTCAGTTTATATAGGCTAGGCACCAACTTGAGACTTACGATGTCTCGAGACAGAATGTTACATACACAGAGAAGGGGTCTTTTATAGTGATTCATACATTCAATCATCTGGGGTTAGGCTACTGGAGTCTCTTCCTGTATTAAATGCCTGACTGAAAGGACATCTGACAAATGGCAATAGGAAAGTCACAGCATTGTCATTTACTGGCTGAATGACTTTAGGATAAGCCCTTTCTTCTTGGTGGGATATAATATATTATCCATCAGAATAGATCATCTGAAGGGATAATTCCTAGATCTTTAGGTCTGTGAGTCATTTGTTCTATACAAAAAGGTTAAAAGTGGTCTAGAAAACACAGGAGTCAGTATATTGCAAGAGTTGATTTATTGAAAGATCCCATTTCAGCTTTCCTGAAGTTAGCCACATACAGTTGTCGCTTGAGAGTCTGGCCAAATGAGACCACATAGGCAGTATCAATAGGAAACCCTTGGCTTCTAACTCCCCATGTAATTTTCCCACCCCATTCCAAAGCTTTGATCCAAGTACATTCATTTAGACCCTGCTCATATGTCTTGCTTTTTAAATCTAATACCAGTCCACCTGGATTAGGTTCTTGGAGATGGTAGATTTTCTGTTGCCTCTCAATAAAAGATACTTGAAGTAACCTAGTGGAAATGAAATAAATCCTAGGATTGTGAAAGTCTGGAGGTGAGATGTGTTTCTTCACTTTGGGAACTTTGTGAAAGGACTTTTGGATCTCTATGTATAATATGAAAAATTGGGAATTATTCAATACTCTAAACTATTTTTGGAAGTTCCATTTTTATTTGAAAAAGGAATCTTATGACTGGAACCTATTGGGTTAGGTTTAAATGTATTATGAACTTATTCAACATATATGTGTTGAATATCAATGTATCAGATAATGTTTTAATTACTGTTGGTTCAGTGGTGAACAAAACAGACAAATGTGCCATTCATTTATGGAAATTGCATTCAAACAAGTAATAGTACAATATGTAGTATTTCAAGTGATGATAAATGCCTACAAAGGAAAGCAGAAAATATTAAGAAGGAAGAAACATACTGAGTTGGAGAAATAATATAACTTTTTAAAAGGTGATCAGGAAAGGCCTGAGATGTGATATTTTAAAAGAAAAAACTTAGAAGAGATAAAAATCTAGCTAACTGGAGGAACAGTCAGTGTAGAGGCCCTGTGTCAGGAATACATATGTCTAGGTTTCTAAAAACATGCTTGAGGCCACTGTCACCAGAAAAGAATGGGTAAGAAGGCTATTGATCTGAAAGGAGATTGCAGAGACAGGTTCCTGTCTGTAGTTCATATTAAAGACTTTACCTTTTGTCTGATTGGGACAGGAAAACAGCCAAATGGGATCACCCATAATAGATTTAATAAAATCAAAGGGAACAATGAAGTCATTTTGACAAAGCATACACCTTTAAAACTTAATTAGTCTAAACATAAGCACAAGTTTATCATCCAGTTTTGATTACACAGTTATATGAAAGTCCTTATGAACAAAATGAGAAGTAGAGGTCCATGTTTGCTAGAGTATAAGATATGTGCCTACATTATTTCACAGAATCAAGGGTAGAGTTTTAACATTCTATATGTATGCATAGTTACATTGTTTCAAATATGCGGAGATCATTGCTTTATTTGTGAAATTTCTATAAAAGCGAGATTATCCAACAGTCCATTTTTGCGTGGTGGCATCTAAAATGTATTCTTTGGCTTAAGCAGGGAATGATGTTGTATACCTGTAATCTTAGTATTTGGGAGGCCGAGGGAGAAAGATTGTGAATTTGAGGCTAGCCTGCTTTAAAAAAAAAAAAAAAAGAAAAGAATTGGCCTAGAACATATTTAATTTCCTGTATTTTTCAAAAACTATTTCATTATCATTTTTCTTATGTTTATATACTTGTACAAAGGGTTTTCAATTCAACATGTCAGTTTAATAGCATAATGCATTTTTATCAGTGTTACGCCTTTTATCTCAATCATCTCTATCAACCCACCCCATACTACCTTCATTATTCCTAGTTCAGTTTTCACATATGTACATTGAATATGACTGCATTCACCTATTTTTCCTGTCTTCATTCATCTACTCCTTTCCCCTTGACCTCAACCCTTCCTCACACAGTACATTTATTACATTAGCTGTGGTTTTAGTTTTGTAGGTGTGTGTATATATGTTCAAATTCATCACTTACATAAATTAAATATTTGCAGTTTTAAATATCAACTACACTTCAAAAAAACTGATACCTGGCATAGAGGAGATTTTGGGGGGGTGTATGTTGCGGGTGGTTTGTGTGTATATGCCAACATCAGGGCTGGAACTCAGAGCCTTGCACTCTTGTTTGATCAGGGCTAGCACTGTACTACCTCAGCCATATCTCCACTTCCTCATAATTAAAAAAAAATCCTTTTAAAACATACAAGACAAATTTTGTTTTGTTAATTTGACAAATGTAATTCAAAAATGCAAAATAAATTTTCCAAAAGCATTTAGGTAGAAAATAGTAGAATCATGATTTGAACACAAGCCTGTTTGATGTTGAGGTCCATCAAGTATCACTATATACTATCTAATTTTTGCTACCACCAAGTAAGGTACTGACAGGATCTGAATCATAATGTTTGTTGCTGGATACTCAAAGGACATAATCTTGCATGTCCACACTGATCTCTTCCCCCCCCACACACGTAATGCTCTACTGAGCCATGTTTGAAGCTGCTGCTATAACCACTTAGTAAGACTACAAGAGAATCAAAGAATAATATCATCTTATCTTAGAGCCCAAACAGATTGAGTTTACCTTTTCATATTACAGAAGAGGAAAATGAGGAACACCAAGAAAGGATTTTTCCCAAGGTAAATTCAATTCTTGGTAGAATTGCTAGGATTAGAATGCAGGTTTTCTAACTCTTAACCAATATCATTTACTATTATATCAGGCCTATTTTAGGGCAAGTTGATGCTAAATCTAGCTTTCCTGATTTCCATAGTAAACCTATTTGCACTCCAACATATGTCTTGCATCTACAGTTCTTTTTCTAAAACGGAGATTGAACCTAGAACCTTGTGCATGCTTATCACTTAGCTTCCTTCCACACCTAGTTAAGGGGCAGAATGTCTTACTATGCAGGCCCAGCTGGCCTGAAATTCATGAAATGACCCAAGCCCACGTTGAACTTGGGGTACTCCTTTCT
This sequence comes from Megascapheus bottae, assembly GCF_031878675.1. NCBI lineage: Eukaryota > Metazoa > Chordata > Mammalia > Rodentia > Geomyidae > Megascapheus > Megascapheus bottae. The sequence goes on from NC_143547.1 coordinate 44,026,329, forward strand.
CAGGTTCCTGAATGTAAGGACTATACAGGCATTCACTATCACATTTAGCTAAGTTGTAGATTTTTATGCTGCCAATGTCTGTAAGTAAGAGTCATTTGATGATAAAATGGGATAGTTTATATAGGCAGCTCCACCTATCTTCTAACTTAATGTAGGTCTTGAAATTCTAATAGCAGGATTTCGTTTTTTGAAAAAAAAACAACTTTTTAATCTTACGATATCTTCTATGAAAGGTCAAGACACACATGCTAATTTTGTCTCAGCTATTGAAACCTAGGTTTTTTTGTAGGAGCACTCCTGCATGGAATATATGTGCAGAGATAAGAAGTGACAGATGGAAAAACAACAGTGAGTCATTTACAAATTCTTCGAAAAAAGAATACAGTAGAAATATTAGGGTTGGAAAAGCCACTGGAAAAGAAATGGAAGAATCCTAGAATTTTTGTATTAAAATTTGAAAAAAGAAAGTTAAGAGAAAAAGACTAATCTTGCCAAGGTGCAAGCTAAGGATTTTTTCTTCTTTATGTTATTGTGAAAAGACTTCTTTTTATTAATTTTATTTTTGTATTATTAATTCTCATATAGAGAAATATAAGTTTTTATTTATCTCATAAGTTTATGTAATTTTGTTAAAATTGTATATTAGTGTGCCATTTCTTAAAAGAAATGTACTCTTTACTTGACTTATGTAACTGCAATCTTTCTGTACATCAGCTTTATAAAAACAATTAAAATTGAATAATAAATTTACTTACTATTATCAATAGATTTTTGTGAACTCTTTAGGACTTGAAGTAAACATTTTTAATAAAGATATTCTTGCATATTCCATCTCAATCATTATGCTATTCATACTTCATTGCCCAAGTGATAGAATTTCCAGATGAATAGACTGGAGTTTTTGTTGATATTATCAAGTTGGTAAAGAAGAGTAGTAATACTTTGTTGAGCATTAGAAATGACATGATAGGAAACATTGAATGCATATATATTAACTTGTAATTTCTCAAGATAGAATTTTAAGATCTTAGAGTAACTGTTTTGAATGCATTTGGTAGACAATTCTGAACTCTAACCAAGATGGTCAATCCATTTCTACCTTCCCAGTAATGGCACAACACTAGTCCTAGCAACACGTCTCTCAAATGAGTAGCCACATGTGAAACACCAGGCCCTGGCATGGATTCTACTGAGAACATGCCATTGTAGTAGTCATCTAAACAAAGGGCTTTAGAAATAGACTGTTTGAGCAATTCCTACTCTGAAGAATAACAGATTGGAATACTTAATTGGCTATAAGGAAAGCCCTTAGGGAAGTCTTCTTGCCTGATGGGTTTGTTGGGAGAAGGAGTAGATTCTCATGCATTATTTATAGACCCTTAAGTCAGAAAGAATTTGGCTTGATGTTGAGAATAATTAGTTTAATGCGGAGCTTCATAAAAAGACAGAAGTTAACAGTCATTTTGCTCTTAGAGTGAAAAAATGCATTGTCTCCCTTTTCTTGTTTGACATTGTGCAAATCACTTTATTTTCCTGTGTTTTAATTCTTTAATTTGTCAAATGATTATGGTAGTAATGGTAATGGTACATTAATTGCTATCTTTCTGATTGTGAGGCTCAAGAGAGTGTGGATAGAAAGTTCTTTGGGGATTATGGTTAAGGATGAGCTCAAAGCTAGAGTTCTACTACTTGAGCTATAGCACCAATTCCAGATTTTTGGTGTTTTATTGTAAATAAGAGTCTCATATTCTTTCCTACCTGGGCTTGCTTAGTAGTACAATTCTCAGATTTTAGCCTACTGATTAGCTACAATTACATTCATAAGCCACTAGTGCCCAGCTTCCATTGAGTTTATATTTTCCATTTATCTATTTCCCTCCATGCTCACCTTGAAATTCTAATAAAAAACTTAATCATGTCTTGCCTGTTTTTAATTCTTTCTCCCTCTTCCCCATGCACAGATAGTGCTGAAATAATGTCACAGCATATTAATTTCCAACTTAAAATCCTGACCTGTGATTATGCCACCTGTAGAATAAACATCAAATGTCCTATTCGAGGCTTTACTCATCATCTCTCATTTGCCTCCTTTTCATTGCTGCATGCTCTACACTCAAACAACGTGGACCTCTTGTCAGTTTCTGTAATGTGCTCTATTCGTCAGTAAAGAAGTTCTTGGCTGGCGCAGTGGCTCACTCCTGTAATTCTTGCTACTCAGGAGGCTAAGATCTGAGGATCCAGGCTCAAAGCGAGCCTGGGCATTAAAGTCCGTGAGACTCTTATTGCCAATTAACCACTAGAAAACCAACGTTGCGCTGTTTCTCAAGGGGTAGGGTGGTAGCCTTGAGGTGAAGATCTCAGGGATAACGCCCAGGCCCAGGGGTAGGGCTGTAGCCTTGAGATGAAGAGCTCAGAGATAGCGTCCAGGCCCGGAGTTCAAGTCCCACGACTGACAAAAACAAAAACAAAAGTTCTTGTGTTATGCGTGTTCTTGAATGTGCTATTCGAATGTGCTTTCCCTGTTCACATAGTTCTTTAAACCTTCATTTCAATCATTACTTTTTCTAAGAAAATTTATCATTCAATAATCTTTTGATTTCTTTATCATGGCATCACATAGCACTATAAACTTATCCTACACAAAACTTGTATCCAAAGAGCTGTTTCTGATTGCAGGTATCATAAATTAAAATTACAGAACCAAAAATATAATGACTAAAATATTAATGGACATCTCAACAGTAGAATATATACAGGCCAGAAGAAAGATTAGTGAACTTGAAGATAAACTGATAGAAATTATCCAGTCTATACAACTGAGAGAAGACATAAAAATGAACAGAACCAGAGGCCGGGAGTTTGGCGTAGTCGTAGAGTGCTTGCCTAGCATGCATGACGACTCAGGTTCGATTCCTCAGTACCACATACATAGAAAAAAGCCAGAAGTGGTGCTGAGGCTCAAGTGGTAGCCTTGAGAAAGTCCACGGACAGTGCTCAGGCCCTGAGCTCAAGCCCAGGCGTGGCAAAAAAAAATGAACAGAACCAGGGAGATTCTAACAAAAATAACCTTTGTGACATTAGAATCCCAAAGTGAGAGAAAAAGAGAGCAGAGCTAAAAAAATGTATTTAGAAAAATAATCTAAAACAGTTCCCAAATTAACAAAAAGCATAAAGGAAGTGGATATAAATATAAGTAGAATAAACTTAGACAAACTTTTGTAAAAACTACAGACAAATTTTAGGAAAATGAGTGTTGAGTGAAATAACACTTTTACTATAAGGGTGAAGAAGTTTCAATGAAAGATGACTTATTATTCACAACCATAGAAGCCAGAAGAAAGTGGCACATTTCCCAAGTGTAGGTAAAAAAAGAATGATTAAAGATGTTGCATAGCCTGAAATATTCTTCAGGAATGAAAAGGAAAAAAAGATACTCTCAGATGAACAGACACTAAAAAAAATTGCTTCCAGAAGATTTGATTTTAAGGATCAGCTAAAGAAAATTTCCTAAACTGAAAGGAAAAGATAAAATTTTGAAAGCATATAATATTACAAAAAGAATGACAAGAAGTGAATATGTTTATGTTTGGCACTTGAAGTAAAATAATGATATGGCTATTATGTGATTATTAGTGTATGGACAAAAATATTTAGAGAGACATTGTAAATAAGAAAAGGTGCAAGGTTTCTATGTTTCAATCAAACTGGTAAAATAATGCTACTACACCGTGGTAAGTAAGATTTTTAGGTCTGAGGATTGAACTCAGTCTTTTAATTGCTCAACAGTGTTGCTGGTTCTTCAACTATACACTGCTAGGACTGGTAATGCATATTTAATGTAATATCTAGAAAAATGAAGCTATAAGATAATTGCATAAACTAAATGTGCTGAAAAAAACACTAGATAAATCAAAATAAGATAATAAAGTATGTTCCAGGGACCAATAGGGAGAGGTTAAAAATGTCATCAAATGCTAATGACCTAAATTCAGAGAGATTAGTAATATGAAACTAATTTTAAACATAATGGCATTGCTGGCTGAATACAAAAGGATTTAAAAGGTAAAACAAAAAGCCCTAAAACTAAAATTGGGTGTGTCTGTACTAATGTAAGACAGAAAAAAATAAAATTATTAATAAACTACAAGGGCATTACATAATGTTACACGTATCAATGCCCTAAGAATAGCAATTTAAATACACCAAAATGGAACTGAAAGGACAAAATACACAAACTTAAGGAACTGCAAGAATACAAAGAAAAACAGCACTTTTGTTGATTGATAAAGCTACTAGAGGGAAAACTAGAAAAAAACTTAGTATAGATATAATTTGTTAAATAATAACCTTACACAACCTTACAGGATTTTTCTGACACTCCATCTTACTATAACAAAAAACTGTTTTCAAACTCAAATGAAGCATTAACCAATAAACACCAAATCCTGGAATACAAAACAACATCAATAAATGTGACAGAAGTGAAATAATAAAGAATATATTCTCTTACCCATGTGACCAAACTAGAATTAATTATGGACAAATGAAAACTGTAGATAAATATCTCTCAAGAATATAAAATTAAAACCCTCCATAAAATGCAACAGAATTCAGTGCCAATAGAAAATACTTTTTTGTCAGTCCTGGCTTTGAACTCAGGGCCTGAGCACTGGTTTTGGGCTTTCTCAAGACTAGAGCTCTACCATGGAGCCACAGCATCACTTTCAGCTTTTTCTATGTATGTGGTACAGAGTAATCAAACCCACATGTTTGTGCATTCTAGGCAAGCAGCAATCTACAAATAGGCCAAACTCCTGGCCCCAGAAAAAGACTTTACATCGTAATTGTTGTGGTATTTATCCCAGTAATTTGATATTTTGTTACTCCTCTTTTATGTATCAATTGGTAATGATTATGAATTAATTATAAAAACAAAACAGAACAAAACAGAAAAAAAATATAATGCTCCAAACCACACAGATGATACAATTGGCTACCTGAAAATACATGAAAGAACCTATGTAACAACCTTCAGAAACTAAAATAAATTCCCCAAGTTCATAGGAATTAGATTAAGTATATGAAAAATATTGTCAGCAAGGAACATGATGAAAATTTAAATAGAATGCTATTTATAGTTACTCAAAAATGAAATATGTAAGTATAAATTTATCAACTATTATATGTTGACACATAAAATGTTTATGAACAAAGTAAAATAATAAAAGATAATAAATGATAACATATCATGGAGTAAAAAATTCAAATATGTAAAGAAATCAATGTTCTTAAAATTTTTATATTTGTTTGCTACTGTATATGTTTTATATATTATATGATAAATGTATACTGCATGTATATTGTACACCCATACTCTTATATAGTAGATATTTTTGTGTAAATGAACAAAGTGTTTTCAATTTATATTAAGATGCCAAGGAACTAGAATAATCAAAATGATTTTCCACTTTTATATGTTTGTGCGGATAGTGGGGCTTGAATTGAGGACATTGAGCTCTCTTGGCTTTTTTTCTTCAATGCTTGTGCTCTACCATTTGAATCATGCCTCTGGGTCTGGGTGTATCCTTCAGCTTCATTTTGCTCAAGGCTAGTGCCCTTGAGCCGTAGTGTTTCACTTCTAGCTTTTTCAGTGATTAGAGAGAAAAGTCTCACACTTTCCTGCTTGGCTAACTTCGAACCATGATCCTCAGATATTAGTTTCATGAGTAGTTAGGATTACAAGTATGAGCTACCAGCTCTCAGCAGGAAATATAACCTTTTTAAAAAGATGATGTCCAGGAGTGTAGCCTAACATACACAAAGTCCTGGGTGCCATTCCTTGATACCACATACAGAGAAAAAGCTGGAAGTGATGCTGTGGCTCAAGTGGTAGAGCCCTAGCCTTGAGAAAGCCTAAGGACAGTGCTCCTACCCTGAGATTAAGTTCAGGATTGGCAATAAATAATTAAATAAATAAACGGGTACCAAGACATGTGAAAGGGTATCAATGTATGTGAATTAATGCACCTTCTATCTGGCAAATATCATGTAACCCTTTTACTAATTACAATAAAAAAATAAATATATAAAAAAATGATGTTAATTAAAATGAACACCAAAAAAAATTAAATAAATAAATAAGACTGTAGCAATCTGATATCTATAACCAAAAGTAAACATTGATCTGAATCTCATATTTTTCAAAAAGGTAACTCTAAATGAATCATGATACTGAATGTAAAGTATGTATTAACATTTTCATATAAAACACAGAAAATCTTCCTAATCTATGAATGTTTAAATCATTCTCACTTTGTTAGTAAACTTACCTAACCAGAAGAACAAATACACTTCATGAAAATTACAGGGCTTTTCTTTGTTCTAAAAAAAGCCGCCAGGCATTCTGGCTCACACCTGTAATCCTAGCTACTCAGGAGGCTGAGGTCTGAGGATCAGTGTTCAAAGACAGCCCATTCACTAAAGTCTGTGAGACTCTTATCTCCAATTAATCACCAGAAAAATGGAAGTGGCTCTGTATCTCAAAGGTAGGGCAACAGCCTTGTACTGAAGATCTCAGAGACAATGCCCAGGCCAAGAGGTAGGGCGGTAGTCATGAGGTGATGAGCTCAGGGATAACACCCACGCCCAGAGTTCAAGTCCCACAACTAACAAAAAAAGTCCCATAGCCAGTCACCTATGGCTCATGCCTCTTATCCTACCTATTGGGGAGGCTGAGCTCTGAGGATCACCATTCAAAGTCTGCTTGGCAGGAAGTCTTTGAGACTCTTACCTGCAGTTAACCACCAGAAAACCAGAAGTGGAGCTGTGTCTCAAAGTAGTAGTGCACAAACCATGCACAAAAGGCTTCAAGGAAAATGCCCAGGCCTTGAGTTCAAGCCCCAGAACTAATTATAAACAAGGAATGTTGAGTATTAGGAATACTCAAAATCATTATAAAATTGTGAAAAATATTTTCAGATCACAAAACACATAAGGGATATCTAAAATATAATTCAAATTTTTTCATTAAAAATAAAAGGAATCAAGCAATATATATATATATATATATATATACATATTTCACTGAGAAATTTATGGGTGGCAAGTAAATGCCAGAAAATAGGTGTATTATCATTAATCATTGGAGAACTGTAAATTAAGACCACTTTTGGATATCAAAACACAACTACAATGGTAGTTTGAATAAAAACAACTATGAACATATCAATGCTGGCAAGGATTCAGACCAACTGAAACACTCAAGCATTGTCAATGAAGATTGAAAATGATGTAGGTAGTCTGCAAATCTTGTTGACAGTTTCTTACAGAACTGAACATATTGGGAACTGTGCTGCAACAAACATGGGTGTGATGGGGCTTTGCTGTATTCTGTCAAGCAACCTTTAAGAGAAATTACAATGTTGTAGAGATGAATGACAAACAAGAATATTATTCAGAAATTTCCTGAGACTCTTATCTCCAAATAATCATCAAAAAGCTGAAAATGGAGCTGTGGCTCAATTCGTAGAGCAAAAGCATTGAAGAATAAAATCCAAGAAAATGTGTGAAGCCTTGAATTGAAAAGTACAAGTGTACACACACACACACACACACACACACACACACACACACACACAGAATAGTGGCCACAGACCAGGAACGGTAATGCTTGAATGGTTAGGTTGAGATCAAGTAGAAAAAGTCATATAGAAAAATCTTTGTGAATGAAGAGTAATTCTCAAACCTTATTTCACTGGTGATTACTGGAATCTATACGTGTAAATTGGATAAACTGACAGAGAACTCTATATATCATGCTAGTATCAACTTCCTGGTTCTCATTGTATGTTTTGGTCACCTAACAGAAACATCAGGCAAGTAGTATACGGGACTTTTCGGCATACCATTAAAACTTCTTGTGAATCTATAAATATTTCCAAATAAAAAAATCAAAAGTAGGCTAGCCCTGTTCTAATGGAAAAGGCAAGTGACTTTCAACAATAAAGAAAGATGAATGAGTAAGAAAAAGCAGCATTATACTAACTGAAGGAGAGGGTTTTCCTTGTTCTATAGATTGGATTTTCTACCTGAATGGTGAACATTTTTTAGTGGTTCCAGTAGGCGGCTTATGCATAGTAAGGGTTTCTATGTGTTTGGAATTAACATGGAAACTGTACATTCATTCTATCAGAGTAAAATTCATGACCTGGAATACTGGGTAGTTCAGCTATAACAATGTAGACCAAAGTTCCAAGGGTTTTCTTCATATTTTGCTCTACATGATTATGGTGCCATCTAGAATTTACTCCAGTAAGGATTGAGCTTTAATTGCATCAATAAGGTGGACACACAAAATCACATTTTAGCTTATCCATATTCTATATGTCCATATGCTCATCACTATTGAACTATTGTGGTCCTCTGCTAGGAAAATCCTGGATGTGGACTAACTATTGTAAATGAGGGAAATCAATGAGCCTATGTTTCTTTGGATCTGGTTTATTTCACTCAATATGACTTTTTTCCCAGTCTTTCCATTTCCTTACGAATGGGGCAATGTCATTCTTTCTGATGGTAGCGTAGAATACATTGTGTATAAAATACACCAGTAATCTTAGCTACTATGGAAGCTAAGATATGAGGAACAAAGTTTGAAGCCAGCTAGGTCAGGAAAGCCCATGAGATACTTACTTCAATTAGCTACCAAAATCTGGAAGTAGAACTGTGCTTCAAGTGGTAGTGAATAAACTGAGGACAGCACTCAAGCCCTGAGTTTGAATCCTACTACTAGCACACAATTAAATCCCACAAAGTCAGCTTTAGCATGGGACAAGAAGTACCAGTGTAAGCACAACATTGTTCATTGCAGCACTATTTAACATAGTGAAGATATGGAACCAACTCAGATGCTCCTCAGTCAAGAAGATGTTGTATTTATACACAAAGGAATTCTATGATGCCATCAGAAAGAATGACATGGCCTCATTTGTAAGGAAATGGAAAGACTTGGAAAAAAATCATATTAAGTGAAGTAAGCCAGACTCAAAGGATAATAGGCTCAATGGTTTCCCTCATTTATAATAATTAGTACACACCTAGGACGATCCTAGCAGAGGAATACAATAGTGAAAAACCTCCATACGTAAGATCATATAGGATGAGGCTAAATGCAAGGACCTCCAGGATATGGAAACAAAAGCTTTATGTTGTGTAATTGTTGTTCTTAATGTACTATGATATTTCCCTTCTCTTTTGTTGCCCTTTGGTTAATCTCATATTTTACTGTATTTGACTTTGTTACCTGGCATATTGTACATATGTTTATTTGTTTCTTTGAAATAGCAAAGGGAAGTGGGGAAACAAGGTGATTTGTATGGGGTAGTGGAAGGAAATGGGGACAAAAACATGAAAGGGGGTATCAATGTGTGAGAAGTAATGCACCTACTATTTGGTGAATATAAATGTAACCCCTCTATACATTACAATAAAAACAAATTTAAAAAAAAGAAGTGCTAGTGTTTGAGGATATATGTAAAGTGTATCACACATATAGAGCCTGGTCAAGCCATTGCCGAGGACAGAGATAAGAGAATAAGACCAGACCAACAGGGAGAGATTGGTGACAACTTGATAGTATGTCCTAGTGAGTGGAATAAGGGTTATGTAGTCTTTCCTGCTCTAGATCAGAATTGGTGGTAGATACCCAGACAAGGCTGAACCTAATAAAGGGAAGGTATAAGAACCCTCAGTGGGAGGGCCAGGATGCCATCAGGGACATAACCTATGGACAGATGTGCTGGCCAGCTTGAGAAGAAGGCATTCACATTTGTCAAGCTTTCCCTGTTTTCCTCTCGGGCTAATCACACAAGCAAAACCTTGCTGCCACGTGTCTTCTTACATAAATTTTATTTTCTTATTGAATGAAGTTCATATGAAATAATTCACTGACACATGTACAAAAACGCCTTCCAAGTACAAGGGATTTTCAGAGACAGCTTGCTACTGTCTCTGCTACGGGATCACATTCATTCATGGTTGTGACCCAATCTGTTGGTCTCTTGCTACATTTAGAATTTCTTATCTGAAAAATGAAAAATTAACAAGAAAGAGTATATACAAGAGTGTTGCTAATATTTTTAGGCTTGCAAAAGCTTTAAATCAGGGCCCTATACTTCCTTACCTCGCATGTTCCGTCAGTACTCTGCTACTTGAGCTAGGTCTCCAGCCTAGCTCCTTTAACTGGTTATTTTGGAGATGCAATTTCATAGACTTTCTTGTGTGGGCTACATTTTATTTGAAATCCTTTAAATTTCAGCCACATGAGCATTTTAGGATTGAGCCACTAGCATTTGACTATTTTTAAGTAGCCTTCCTTCTAAATGATCATATTGGTGTCTTAGCAGTAGAGATAGTCTGAATAAATTAATAATAGTATCATAACAACTTTTACTACTGTAATGTATAATAACCATTACTATATTATATGTTATATCATTATAATATGTCTATATTATGTTATAATACAATGATTATTATAATGGTTATTGTTGTTATTATTATTATAAAATATTCCCAGATGGCTTGCAAAGTAGAGTTACACAAAGTAATCATGCTTCTGTTTGCCAATAATTTATGTTGAGTGTGCGCGTGCATGCTGGCATGGGATTTGAACTTAGGGCCTTGAGCTGTCCCTGTACTTTCTTGCTCAAGGCTGCCATGTCACTCTACCACTTGAACCACAGTTCTATCTCTGGATTTTAATGGTTAGGTAGAGATAAGATTCTCTCAGATTGCCTCCTTAGGCTGCCTTCAAATTTTAATCTTCCGAAATCAGTATTAGGAGTAGCTAAGATAACAAATGTGAGACCAGTCCTTGGCTTCTTACCAGAGTTTCAAATGATCAGTTAGAGTTGGGATAGTGGTACTAAGGCTGACATGAAGCCATACTGGTGAAGAGGTTGGAGCTTTGGAAGGGTATGTCATTGGCATGGCCCATTGGGCTTAGAGAACAAAGTTGCAATTAGATGATGTGAAAATGTCCATTAAATTGTTTATTTTTCAACTAGTTCCTAAGCACCTTCTAGGTCAGGAGCTTGCACACATAAGTAGCATGGCCATTGCTCTCAGCTCTTTAGATCTTAGAGGAGATGAGAAAGGGAAACAATTGCATTTGATGATGAATGATGATGTCATCAAAGGGTAAAAAGCAGCAAAGTAGTTGTATATAAATACTCTGAATTCAGTCTGCCTAAATTCAAATCCTACCGTGTTCTCTACCTAGACTGTGGGCAACATTTAGCTCTTAGTAACACACTTCCCTCATCTGTATATTGAAGTACTGTAGGTAAAGTACTTTCCAAGTGTGAGTCATCACATATTGGGCTCCTGTACATCATTGGTCAGATATTTCCTCCATCCCTGGTAGGCTTTAAGTGCATAAGCAAGGACACAGATAAATTTGAACATTAGCTGGCAGGCTAAAGAACTGAACATGAGGGGCCATGAACAATGCTTGTAAGCTCAGAGATTTCTTAATCTGGAGATGACTCAGAGAACAGTAACCTCTAACTTGTGACAAGTTACAGCATCAAAGAGGAGTGAGAGCCAGGGTCATAAGTAGAACTTGCAGTTAAATTGTACTGATCAAATGCAATTCTACTGCATACAGAATAAATTCAAACTGCTCAGTTCAACTTCTAGGCTGAGTAGAATTTGATCCCAGGCCAATTTTCCAGGATTGTGTGACTGTCTTTTTTTGCCTCACCTCCCCACACTTTCAATCACAACATTCTAATCTGAGAGTCTAGAATTTGCTCTTCCTGTGCCTTGCTTCCCTGTTCATCTGGAATAACCTTGCTCCACTGAATCTCCTATTCATCCTTCATCAGTTATTTTATTCTATTTTTGCTTTTTTTTTAAATTTGCGAGTCCTGGGCTTGAACTCAGGGCCTGAGCACTGTCCTTAGACTTTCTCAAGGTTAGAACTCTACCACTTGAGCCACAGCACCACTTCTGGCTTTTTTTCTGTGCATGTGGTACCAAGGAATTGAACCCGGGTCTTCGTGCATGCTTGGAAAGCACTCTACCACTAGGCCAAACTCCCAGCCCCTATTTTTGCTTATTTTTTGAGACAGAGTTTTGCCATGTGCGCATATTGGTTTTAAACTTGCCAGCCTCCCACATCAGTCTCATACATGCTGGGATTAGACGTGTAACCAGAAATCTAGCTTCAATTATTTCTTGAATGACTTGCTGAAATTCCTTCTCTTCTCTTATATCCTTGAAGTGCACATTTTTTCTTGCTCTTAATAATAATCATATTGCTTTAAAATGCATTGCTTTTATGTTGCTTCTTGAATAATGATGCTATACCTAGTTTCTTCCAAAAGACAATCCTCAAAAAGATTTGTAGAAGTGAAAGAATTATATTATAGTCCAAAACTGTTAAAAAATGAGAGCTAGGGTCTAGGAGTGTAGCCTAGTGATAAGAGTGCTTGCCTAGCATGCATGCACAAAGCCATAGGGTCAGTTCCTCAGTACCACATACACAGAAAAAGCTGAAAGTGGCACTGTGCTAGCCTTGAGCAAAAAGAGTGCCTAAGCCCCAGGACTGGCAAAAAAAATGGGCCATACCTGTAATCTAGGTGACTAAAGATACTGAAGTTTAAGGATCACAGTTTGAAGCCAACCTGGGCTGGCTTCAATTAATCTCCAAGTAATGAACAAAAAGATGAAAGTAGAGGTGTGGCTGAAATAATAGAGCACTAGCCTTGGGCACACAAAGCTAAGAGACAATTCCCAAGCAGTGAATTCAAGCATTAGCACATGTGTGTGCAATCACATACAAGCATGTGCATGTGCCTACACACACACACACACACACACACACACACACACACACACAGAGTAAAGAGTTGTTTTAGGGTCTGGAGTTTGGCCTAGTGGTAGAGTGCTTGCCTATCATGCACGAAGACCCAGGTTCAATTCCTTGGTACCACATACATAGAAAATGCCGGAAGTTGTGCTGAGGCTCAAGTGGTAGAGCTCTAGCCTTGAGAAAGTCCAAGGACAGTGCTCAGGCCCTGAGTTCAAGCCCAAAACTGGCCAAAAAAAGATTTGCTTTACACTACAGGAGTTTAGAAAAAGGTTGAATTTTTTGTTATTCCTGGGTCTTAAACTCAGGGGACTGTGCACTGTCTCTGAGCACTTATGCTCTACCACTCTGAGACACAATGCCATTTCTACTTTTCTGGGGATTAATAGGATTACAGCCGTGAGCAACCGGAGCCTGTCTATGGTTAGAATATTTGTCAAAGAAGTTGCAAAGTCCTTGCATTGTATTTGTGACTTTGTGACTTGTGCTAATGGGTGCATACATGTTAGGTTGGGAAGTCACATAAAAACTTATTGATTGTGAATTTCTGCTCTGCTACTCCGCTTTCTCTAGGTTGCCCTTTCTTTATCTGCAAAAGAAGGGATTTGGAATATTGGGAAGAATCGTTTCAAACATCTCCTTTAATAAGGTAGACATTTTACCCACAGTTACTGTAGCCTGGGTTTTTTCCTGGGTGTTTGTACCCTTCCCAATTTCTTTTATTTTTATTTTTTCATCATGATCAGATAAAGCTGCAGCTCTTCTAAGCAATATTTTACAGTCATTGGCAAGAACAAGGAGATTTTATTGGCTATTTTTACACACATTAAATGTATTCTGATCAGATGTATTTGCACTCTATTCCACTTTCAACCTTCTTCCACCAAGGTGGCTGAATTTCAGAGTTCTAGTTTCATGCATTTTGTCAGCATCCTAATATGCGAAGAAATGACCTGGAAGAGATTCCTATACAACTACAGTGAAGAATTATATTCTACTATTTTCGTTTATCACACTTATCTAATAGGTCTTCAGTTGAAAGATATTAAAGATTCTATGTAGTATATCATGTCACCTGAAAATAAAGACAACTTTACTTCTTTTTCTAGTTTTCTAAGATTATAAATTTCAGTACTATGTTGAAATTAAGTGGCAAGAGAGACATCATTATCATGGTCTTGCAATTATAGGGAGAACTTTCAATTTTTCACCATTGAGTATGTCATTAGTTGTGGACTGGTCACATAGATTTTTATTGCACTAATACAAATTCCTTCTATGCTTAATTTTTTAGAGTTTTTTTCATGATACAACGCTTACTTTTTAAATGCTTTTTGTGTCCATTTCCAGATCCAGTAGTTTTTGTCATGAATTACACTATTATCATATTTCACATTTACTGACTGGTGAATAATGAATGATCATGCATTCCCTAGGATAAATCTCAGTTGATGATGGTAAGTGATCTTTGCAATATACTGCAGAATTTGATTCAATGTGTTTGGGTTCTTTGTTTGCTGGCTGTTTTTTTCTCATATATTTTGATTATAATTAATAGAAGGGTTACATTATATTCACCAGATAGAAGGTGCATTACTTCACAAACATTGATATCCTTTCTCATCTCTTGGTCCCCATTTCCCTACTCCCACCCCTGTCCCTCATCTTGTTTTCCCCCTTCCCTATCTGATTTCAAATAACCAAATGAACATATATACAATATATCAGATAACAAGGTAAAATAGTGTAACAATATGGGATAACCAAGGGATAGCAAAAGAGATAAGAGATAACATAGTACATTAAGGACAACAATCACTTATTATAAGGCTTTTGTTTCTATAGCCTGGAGGTCCTTTCATTTAGCATCACCCTATGTGGCCTTAGGTACCTAGATTTTGCTCTATTGTAAATCTCTGCTAAGAGAGACCTAGGTTTCTACTCATTTCTTTTGCTGTCCCTTGGCTATCTCATATTATTACAGTATTTCACCTTGTTATCTGATATATTGGATATATGTGTATTTGGTTATTTGAAATCAGATAGGGAAAGGGGGAAAACAAGATGGAGGGTGGGGGTGAGGGGAGGGAAATGGGGAAGAAGACTTGAGAAAGGGTATCAATGTGTATGAAGTAATGCACCTTCTATCTGGTGAACATAATGTAACCCTTCTATTAATTACAATAAAAATATATGAAATAAAACAATTGATAGACCACTCATAGGAGGAATGACTAAATGTAGAATATTTGCAATATTCATCTTTACTTGGAAATTTTTGCATAGATATTTAGAGATGAACAAGATACATTTCACCAGAAGGAACAAAAAGATCTTGAAGGATACAGTCCAGTTAGAAAATATTGACTCCTTCTGAATAAAGAAACAGAATTGGTGTGAGGAGTTTTTAAGATTTTCTTCATAATTCTATTGGGAATATAAATATATAGGTATATACATATGTAAATATGTACAAAGTGCTGAGAATATATCAAATGCAATTGAGTTCTATACATGTGTTTTCTTTGTTTGTGGTATGAGGGTTAGAACTCAGTGTTTTATGCTTGTTAGGCAGATGCTTGATGCCTCAGCTCCACAAATGCTTTGTTTATGGTATTTAAAATCCTGAAAGTGAGCAGACACCCCTTTAATAATTATAACTTAGCAGAATGACATCAGCAAGATGGCCAAACAGAATGCTACCTCCCCATGTGAATCATACAATGCAATTTCTAGAAAAAATTTTCAAAATATGCCTTTGACAAAGCTTTGGAATTTAGGTTAAAGTAGCAAAGCCCTACATGAGATTAAGGTTAAGAAGAGCCATTTTGAGAAGTCAAGTTTCACACCAAGCTTCATTGCCCATGATACTGGCTCCATAGTTAGAAATGGTACCATTTTCTTCTGGCTATGGAAGTAGCCCTGCTTGGTATTCATCCTGGCAATTGCACCACCTACCTAAAGGCCTGGGCATGTGGAAGATATCTCACCCACAGTTGTATTTGTGGAATATATCTCATACAGGTTTTGGCATAAGGTTTATGTGCTACAGTTTTGGTCCTGTGGAATGTGTTTCTTCAGGTTTTCTGCACGGGGAAGGTATCTGCTCCAATTTGGGACATGTGGGATCCATCTCTTCCTGGTTTGGTTCATGGAAGATAAATCATCATCCAGGTTCAGAAGCATGGAAGAGGAATGTGTATTTGTTTTCTGCATGTGGAATATCTATGCTTGAGTTGGGGCCTGTTGAATACATTTCTTCAGGATTTGTGCATGTGGAAGATGTCCTGTCCAATTTTGGTCATGTGTAAGCAATTATCCCTTGGAAAAATTTTGTTGTGTGGAATATCTCCTCTGGATCTGGCACATGGAGAAGAGCCGGGCTAGTGTTGTTGATGCATAAAATATTTCCTGCAATTTGTGCATGTTGAAGCTTCTCATCCAGGTTTGGGCCCGTGGAATATTTCTCCTTCACCGTGGGCATATGGGAGAGATACCTGGTCTCCTCTAATTTGGAGCTTGTGGGATCCATCACATCCTGCTTGAGGCATGTGGAAGTTGCCTGCTCCATTTTGGGCATGCGCAATATGTCTATTCCAGTTTTGGCATGAAGAAACTTCCTGGTCCTTGGTTCCTGATGAGGCATGTGGATTATCGTTCTTGTACTTTTACACATATGGCTGTTTCCTCCTGTATGTGGAATATATGACTTCCATTTCCTGACATGGGAAATATTGTCCCTTCAATATTGGACATTTGGCACGTGAAGTGTCAGTCATCTTCTGCGGGTTTTGGCTTGTTGAAGATGGCTGCCACAGTTTGGTGTCTGTGGAATCTGTCTCCTATCACGTGTCCACGTGGAAGATTGTCCCACCCCAGTTTGAAGATGTAGAAGATAGCGCTTCCAGTTGTTGTCATGTCTTACATTTTTGTCCAGGCATGCATTAGGCCTTGATCTTTCAAGTAGCTGAGGTTACAGGCATGAGCCATTCAGGCAATGGCTCATTGGTTCTTGATATACAGCCGTATTGAGTGAATTTGTCTTGACTGTCAACTTTCCTTGACAAGCATTGTAGGGCCAAGTACTTGAATTCTGGTGATTTAGAAGCTAGAGGGCCTACCCGAAGCTAAGACAACTATCATCTTCTATTATCTGAATTTAGCTGTGAGAAGCCCTCTTTCTCAAAGGACTCAGTGACTTGTCAACATCAAAAAGCCTAGGCTTGCATGGAGATTCCAAGCACTTAAGTAAAACCACTCCCAGATGACATTTATTGGTGGAAGACATCATATAAATGTCTATCTCACCCTTCTATATACACACCTGCCACTCTTGGACCAATAGAGAGGGACTTAACAATTGTAGTAATGAACATCATAAAATGCAACCATGTCCCAACAGACAAGATAAAATAATGGCATTCGCAGGGAAGTGGATGAATCTAGAGAGAATCATGTTGAGTGAGTGAGACAAGTCAAGACCAAAGGAACAAAAGGCGCATGGTATCCTTAATATGTGGCTATTAGATCCAAACACTACAAGAGAGCGGACTCAGTACTTGCATACCCAATGCTATGGACATGGCATTGGAAATATAAACATAACTACATAGACATAACAACCTATGACTCTATAGACATAATGTTTTATTTCATAAATTAATATTTATCTATTATATACAAACCCTTAGCCTAATTATAATTATGTTCTAAAACCTAAGTGTCAGTGATTGTATATGGAGATTCCCTTCTTGAATACTCGTTTGGTAAACATGTCATTTGAAATATGATGTAAAAATCAATATTAATAAATTCTTTAATGAAAAAAGAGATGCATCCATGTCCCTGTTTCAGCATAAGGAAACATAGGCCCAGTGAGGGAAAAAACTTTCTCCCAAGCCCTCAGAATTAGAAGTAAATTTTCTCATGTCCAGTCCAATATCACTAATTTCTCTTTTCTTCAAACACTCCTTAGACTCTCAGAAGTTATTTAAAGTGTTTTCATAATGGAGTGAATCTGGAGTTAAAGATGGAACAGAGATACATAGTTTGATAAATCGTTTTCAAAATGCTTTCTAGTAGGAAACGTGGACAAAATTATCTGAAGGCGAAGATTATCCAGAAGCTAAAGTGAGGATACATATTGAACATATGGGCTAAAAAGTTGAGATACAAGGTAAGCCAACACTTCTCCATATTTTTATCCCAGGTATCTAGCACAACAATTTGTAATAATGATGGATTTATATGATTTTCATATCTAGTTTTCTCATTTAATCATTAAGTCAGTGCATTGCTTTTTGCCATATATTACTGTTTATTTCTGTAACCACTTTCTTTCAAAATATTCATCATGTTTGATTGTAATAACTTCTCCGTCTTCATCCTCACAGGTCTTACCAGTTTTTCATTGTCTCTTTAGTACTTCACATAGTTCCTGGCACACAAAAAGGGATAAGCATATGTTTGTTACATGAAGGAATAAATTCCTATATTACAGATGTGACTAGTGAGGACCAGTGACAGAGAATTTATTCTCCTCAAATTGACAGAGCTGAATCTTTCACCCAGATCTACTTATTTCCTGTCAGGCCACTGTGCATGCCAATGGCTCTGTGACAATAGTATAACTAATGACAATAATTGCTACCAGCTGCCCGGAAAATCT
This sequence comes from Megascapheus bottae, assembly GCF_031878675.1. Classification (NCBI taxonomy): domain Eukaryota; kingdom Metazoa; phylum Chordata; class Mammalia; order Rodentia; family Geomyidae; genus Megascapheus; species Megascapheus bottae. Next base: position 44,044,871 of record NC_143547.1, read on the forward strand.
AGACACAATATATTATCAGATGAGGCTAAGTGACATCGACACAACTTAACAGTTGATTTGTCTGCTTGGCATACCCACCCCCTCTATACATCTTTCTCTGTTAGTCATTCTTTTTTTTTCCTTTATGCTGGTTCTGGGGCCTGACCTCAGGCTCATGTGTTCTCTCTTGATTCTTGCGTTCAAGGCTGATGCTCTACCAATTGAGTGACATATTCAGTTTCAACTTTTTACTGGTTAATTGGAGATAAGAATGTTGGGTATCTGTCTGTTCCTGCTACCTCAAAACCATGATCCTCAAATCTCAGCTTCCTTAGTAGCTAGGATTACAGGCATGACCCACAAGTACTCATCTATTCATTCTTCAGGAGAATCTAAAATGCATTTTTTCAGGAAATTTTTCATAGTGTCCTCTATGTAGAATTAGGTCATTTTGAATTTTGTACAGTCTCACTCCTAGCATTTATCCCACTGCATTATCTCTATTTGTTGAATTTACTTAGAGTATAAGCCCCTAAATAAAAATGATGTGTTTACATGCCAGGCACAGGGCTTGAACTCATGGCCTAGCCTCTATCTGTAAGCTTTATTTATTTTTGGTAGTTTATTGGAAATAAGATTCTCATGGACTTTCCTGCTCAGGCTAGCTTTGAACTGTGATCCTCAGATCTCTGCCCCCTGAATAGCTAGGATTACAGAGATGAGCCACTGGTCCTCAGCTGAAGGACTTATTTTTAGTTCACAGAACATGCTTTATGTAATCAAAAATATTCCATACATTGTTAAATGGCTTGATTTGTCTGATATTCATAGGCATTCCTCAGAAAAGGTATCAGGACTACTTTGTCCAGGTTATGGTTCTAATACTTCATATGTGATATGTTTGATAGACTAGTGTCTCTCACTTTGCCTTAGGGAGATTTCAATTCAGCAAGTCTGCTAATTAGCAGACTTAATTAGCATGCTTAATTAGCCTCCCAGGTGATTGCACTTTAAGTGATCCTCAGTATACTATTGCAAATCCCTAGATTTTCCTATCATAGTGTTCTGGTAGCTGGCTGGGCAGCTGTAGATAAGGGTGGTCCAATGACTTTCTTTTCTAGCAGTGAAATTATTAGCTGTGATTTTCTATTTACATTTAGACCCTCACAAAAGAGACATCCAGGATGAATGTTCATCCTTTATTGAGACATTATGGTATTCCAGAGAACCCTTTGCTATGTAAGGAAGGCTGTTCAGTATTAACAGTGTAATGTGACGCATGACTATCATGATTTGAATCTCAGTGGTTTTTCTAGAACATGGGATTCCTTTGGTATTTCTATGTATTATTACTTCACATGTATATCCTAAAAATTAAGTGACATGAACCAGAACAGGACTCTAACAAGGTGCTTTATACAGAATGGAATTGTTTGTGAAGTGCATAAAACCACTGTTTCAGTTCTATTGCTGAATCATTGAAGTACTTCTGTGGGCTCCAGTTATTCAGTCTCTTGATGCAGGGAGGCATTAGTAGGATGATTTTCAAGGTGTGATGTAGGATCATACTGTATGTCTAATCTCAATTCTGTGTTGTGGGCTGTAAGACAAAGTTCAATGTCAAAATTGACGTAAGGTTTTTTTTTTTATCAATTAGACAACTTTTACCAAATGAGAAAACTAGTGTTGCCAGCCAGTCCTGGTTTGATGCATTACCCTCACTTTCTTCTTTCTCCTTGCTCTTTGAACTTGCTTTCCAATTCTGCCTGAGAATGACACGTCTTCTTGATAGTAAACAGAAAGAGGGAGCCTTCTAAGGCAGGAGAAAGTGCATTGGAATCAGCGAGATGCAGAATAGTTTCAGATTTTACTCTGAGTAATTTCTTGTAAAAGATGGACTAGTTGGTGTTTCAAAGCTTTCCCAGGAGATTTGATTTGGTAGGTGTGTTGTAACCTAACTTGGACATTCAATCAAGAAAGACCGAGTAGAGATATCATAAAAGCCTAAGTGGTATGGTTATAAAGTTGTTTGCTTCATAACTGCAAACAGGCAGCATCTTAGAAATGCGTGGCAGAGATGGAGAACCTGAAGTTTGTGGAACAATAGTTGTTAAAGTAATTCCCAGGGGTCAGAAGAGTAGAAGATAGACAAAATTGAGTTAGAATTCCCATGCCACAATCCTAAATCCTAATATTAGGCAACATTACATTTTTAGAGTATTTACAATGTTCCAGGCACAAGTATAGACATACTTTCACACCTTAACTCTTAAACCTCGTAATAACCAGGTACTGGTACCTGGTACCATCTGCATTTTCAGATGAAGAAATTGAGTCATTTAGTGATTTGCCCACAGACATATATAAGGTGTGTGACAGAGCCTAGATCTGAATATGTGGCCCAAGAGTATGTGCTGTACTGCCTTTCAGGTGTATATAAAGCCGTGAAGGAGGTATTTGTGCTGGGATGTGCTTTGTAGTTATTGACCAAGGTAATTTTCCCCACCCATCAGAGAGTCATTGAAAAATAAAGAAGTTCAGCTCCTAATTGACTAGCTTCCCCAGAATATTGTCTCTTATCCCCATATAACTTAAGCCAAATCAGTAAACCTGAAGCCTTTAACATTCTTTGAGAAACTTTTTTTAAATGAGGCTTTCTAAATGCAGCACAAATAAACACTATTCATTTCTATAGTAATTCTCCTGGGTTCCTCAAAAATTTCATCAGGGTACTTTTGGCCAATATGTTTGTCTTCATTTTACAGATAGGAGAACTGAGGAGCAGAAAGGATAACTGACTTGCCTGGGGTCAGGTAAGACATGAACAGCAGACGTAGTACAGTCATTCAACCTACATTTATTTATTGAGCACTTATTAGGATTTGAGCATCACACTAGGCATCTCTAGTTCCTATCAAATACTCTACTGTTACTCCTTGGACACTGTGCTGAGTGTTCATCTGTTTCATGACTATGAGCTCCCACTGAGTACCGACTTAGGAACTCTGACTACATTTGCTGTCTTATAGACTCCTTCTACCACTTCTGAGAGATTAGGATTTTTGGCTGTATGAGAAAGCTGAGGAGTGAGGCAGACTCCCAGACTCAGTTTGAGCTGCTTCCCTTTTTCTTCTCTAGAGCTCCATGTCAGGCTTCTGCTACAGCACTGGAACATCCTTCTGGCAAACTCTGCTGAATGCATTCCCAGGAACCCTGAGCCCAATATTAACACATCTTTTCATTTATCCCTTGCTTTTTCTCTAGATCTTTCAGCAGAACCATAAGCAAGCAGGTTACTTAGAGAAAAAGGATATAAGATGAAGTCTTTGGGCTATATTCAGGGTCTACAATTCTGCAAATGGTCAATACATTATCCCAGCCCAGATCACAGAGAGATGGAAAGGGTCTCCCGCAACTCCTCTGAGACCTGGCCTAGTTCTGTTGTTTGAAGTGTCTATTGCTTGTTCCAGCTGTTGCTCCTTAGTCTTAGAGCCTAGCTGGCATTTTTCAGAGGAAGTATTGAGAAAGACAAAAGGGTGTGTGAGAAGTTTTCTTAGAACCACATCATGTCTCTTAAGGGTGTGGAGGTCAGTTAGATTCGGACAGTTTCTTCGGTGTCCTTGTAAGGAGGACTTGAGGGTCAATCTTCTGGTAATATTTTCTGTAGCCATGGACAAACCTTAGTGGTTAGCAGTTTGTAGTATTTACTAAATGACATGTTCAATGTCAGTTTGCTTACTGGCTTTTATTCTCTCACGAAAGGAGAAGGAATATTATTCTCTGCATTAACTCTTAAACTTTGAGGATAATTTGTGGAGTCATGTGATCCTTTGGGCAGAAAAACTTTCTAGAGTGAACTTATCTACCAATTGTGTCAGATTAGGACTGCCTGTGTATATTTATTCCATTCATAAAGATCCAGTGGGATTCCTTTTTATCATCCACTAACCCCTCCATTCCCAATCCTTTATTCACATGTGTCTTACTTCATTTTGCTCTCACTCAGTGTTATTTAATTTTATGGTCAAAGAAATTCAAAACTAGAAGGGATATTATTATTACATGAATGGCTTTGAGATGTACAAAGTACTGCACAGATGTAACTGATTATTATTGCTATCATGCCCAGCCTTCACAGTTGAAAATGAGGTAATTGACGTCCTTTGGGATAAAGTGACTTGCCAGAAATTACTCAGGTCATTAGAGACAGCTCCAGGTCGCAAACGTAGGTTTTTCATTTCTATCCTTTTCTTTCCTTTTCAGTATGCTTACTGGCTCACTGCAGATTTAGTGAACAGCATTGTACTGTCTCTAAATATTCACAGATATGCTCTTATGATGTTACCTCTTCACATTCTTTCCACAGGCCAACTCTAGAGAATAGAACTCTTTTTCATCTTGGCAAATTACTTCCAATTCTCTTGTCCTTCAAGTGCTCTGAGCAGGAATTGTGTTCTTTACTAACACAGATGGCTATTGGACTGGCCTAGAGAAGATATTAACTAAGCAAAATATAACAGACAAGAAGGAATTTTCATCTTCCCACAGGTGCTAGATGGCTGGATACTGAAGTCTCTGTTTTATATCAATATGCACAATAAGCCACTATTTGGTATGTAATAATAACCATTTCTTGAGCACTTAAAATGTGCCAAGGACTATGGTAGGTGCTTTGTCAATATGATCTTAATTAATGTAATAGCTAGATAAACTTATTATCAACACTATTTTTCTAAACAAAGAAACCAAGGCTCAGAGAACTTGAGTAACTTGCACAGTTGACAAAGATACTAGATATTGAACATATTTGAATCTGAGTCCCTCTGATTCAATGCCTAGGTAATGTTCACTAAAATAAGGTGCTTCTGTGAAAACTAGCATTTTTTTCAATGTTGGCTTTCTAGATGTTAGAGGGTAGCATTCTTCACCTACCCAACATCTTAATAGATTTCACCCAGTATGAATTCCAAATAGTATGAATTCCAGATAGTATGAAGAAAATGAATTTACAGAGGGTCATTGTTTTATAGTGGAAATTGTTCTGGTCTGAGAGTGAGGAATCATTTCTAAATTTTTCATTTTGTGAATGAAGCCAAACATTTCTTAACCCAGTACCTCAGTTTCCCCACATGTATACATGGAAAAGATAATAGCTTAAGTTTCCTCATGCTCTGAAATCTTCTCCAAGGTTCTGCATCCAGACTTCCAGGCTGTCTTCTCCAGAAAATAGGTGACAGATTGTAAGTGTGAAGAAGTTTCCAGCCAAGTGGTAGGTAATCCAAGTATGACTTGTCATGATGAGCTGCATCTACAAGGAGGTCCTTCTCTTCACCATAACATTTCCAAATAGAGTAAAAAATTACATGAACTCTTCACCCTTATCACATAAAATATTTTTATTGTAATATATAGAGGGGTCACAGTTACATTCTCCAGACAGAGGGTATATAACTTCTCACACATTGACACCCCCTCTCATGTTTTTGTCCCCATTCTCCTCCCCCCACCCCTCAATTATCTTCTTCTCCCCCCTTCCCTTTCCTATTTCAAATGAACAAATAAATGTATATACAGTATACCAGGTAATGAAGTCACATACTGTAACAATATGAGATTAAGCAAAGGGCAACAAAAGAGAAGGGAAATAACATAGTACCTTAAGAACAACAATCACATATTGCAAAGCTGTTGTTTCCACATCCTGAAGATCCTTTCATTTAACCTCATACTATATGGCTTTATGTATCTAGGCTTTGAGCAATTGTAGTCCTCTACTAGGAAAGTCCTACGTTTGTACTAATTATTACAAATGAGGGAAACTAATGGAATTAGCCGTATCAATGACTAGAGATTCATATGATGCTGAAAATAAGAGCCTTAGCTGGGCATCGGTGTCTAACATCTGTAATCTTAGCCACCAAGGAGTCTGAGATCTCACGATCATGATTCAAAGCCAATCTGAGCAGAAAAATCCATGTAACTCCAACTAGACCACCAAAATATCCTGATGTGGAGGTTTGGCTCTAGTGGAAGAGGGCTGGCCATTAGCAGAATGATAAGAGAGAGCACTTAGGCCTGAGTTCAAGTCTTCCTATGATAGAAAAGAAAAAGGAAAAGCCTCAGATTCAAGTTGAAAGTCCCAGGAATATGCATGCTTAATAACTACTCCAAGGTTCTATGATGCAATGTATGCATGCATGCACGTATATATATATATATGTATATATATATGTTTATGTATATTCTTCATGTAACAAATGTGTCCTGAGTACACATGTGCTAGCTTCGTGGATTTGTTTTTGTATGTATTAAGGTGTTCGGAATATATAAGACATGAGTTTTTTTTTTAAGACTTGTTTTCCTGTCCATGGGAAGCATACTATATAGTGGGCAAGATAGACAATTAAACGGACAATAAGTTATGTTAATTGGTATTAAGGGGATAAGAGAGCCCTAACTATCATACAATAAAATCTAAGACAAATCTCAAGAGGCTTCTGCTGCACAATTCTAATGACACTGTCTGATGAAACCATGTATAGTATTATCTTTTGTGCATTTTAAATAATGAAAGTTATTTTTACTATGCCATAGATGTATAATTTTGTGCTTTTATAATAAGAACATGACTCGATGAATTGGCCAGTTCAGCCAAAATTTAGTAGAAAATTATGGTAGGATATTCCCTAACTACGTTCGTTTTAACTCTAGTTTATTTATTTATTTATTTTTATTTATTTTTTTTGTCAGTCCTGGGTTTGAGCTCAGGGCCTGAGCACTGTCCTCGGACTTTCTCAAGGCTAAAGCTCTACCACTTGAGCCTCAGCAACACTTCCAGCTTTTCTCTATGCATATGGTACCGAGGAATCGAACCCGGGTCTTCATGCATGCTAGGCAAGCACTTTAGGGTCTTCATGCATGCTAGGTAAGCACTTTAACCTCTAGGCCAAATTCCTGGCCCCGTAACTCTAGTTTATTTTAACTCAAGTATTGTCCAAAAAAATCTGATAACTAAATGGTAATTTGACAAACTTCTCAATTGGGAGGCATACTATTTAGAAGTTAATCTGTTTCTTTGGGCGTGGCTTACTTCAATTAAAATGATTTTTTACAAGTCTTTCGATTTCCCTACAAATGGGGCAATGCCATCTTTCTGATGGAAGCATAGAAATTCTTTGTGAGTGTGTGTGTGTGTGTGTGTGTGTGTGTGTGTGTATCATATTTTCTCCATTCATTCATCTACTGAGGGGAATCTAGGTCGGCTCCATATCACAACAGCGATAATCACAAGACATTATGTTGGAAATGAACTTTACAACTTGGGGGGAGGGCAGAAAATGGGAGAAAAACAAGGGAGGGGGTTACAATGTTGAAGAAGATATGTACTCATTATTTTACTTATACAACTGTAACTCCTCTGTATTTTACCTTTACAATAAAATAAAATTTAAATACAGATAATAAAAAGTATACTTAAACAAAAAAAAATAAAAAGTTAATCTGACCTATTGTTAACTGATTTCAAGTTCTATGATGGCCGAAGAATTTTCTTGTACTTCAATGGTAGTTTATTAAGGTTAAGTCTTACCTATGGTTTCAGGTCTTAGAGATCTGAAAATGAAGTCAAAAGTTACCCAATTTAAGTAGCATTTGTTTCCTTTGTTCTTCAAAATCTCTAAAGAAACTTTCAGTCCTCTTGATGAAGCACCACTAGTTCTTCATTCTATTGTGGTACCTTGTAGTGTGCTAGGTATAAGGTAGGTAGGTGTTCAATGAGTATTTATTGTCTATATTTTGGAGGGGTTCATATGTCCTTACATTTCTTTTAAAATAGCAAAATAAGCACATATCTACTTTTACAATACTATAAGGTCTATTTGAAACTAGACAAACAGGATAGAGAAGAAAATTTACTCATGGCTCCACTGTATCAGTATCAACATTGGTGAATTTGGGTATATTTTGAATCAGGCTTTTGAAACCCAAGTTTACTTGTAGATTTTATCAAAGTAGAAATAAACATTTGCATATACCTTTCTGCCTTTTCCTGTTACTATTAGTTCATTTTTCTGTTACCAGTTACTCTTCCTAATTGCCATTTTTAATCATCTTTAAGTGTAGGAGTTGCCATTTAATGAAGTTGGTTATGAATACAGTATATCGATCAATGTCATTCCTCATCATTCTCATCCAGCTGTCCCCTACCTACCCCTTCCCTCAGTCTTCTTAATATTGAGGGCTATCCATTGAATTCTTGACAGCATGTTCCCCTTCTTTTCATCTTTACTAATCCACCCCTTTCTCCTTGATCCCACTCTACCCTATTCGAGTCCCCACTTCCTAGTATTTTATATTTCTGTATTCTGATTTTGCCTTTCTAAGAAATCATTCAATTTTGAGCTCTTAGAGTTCAGTTAATGAAGTTGTATATACTTCCAATCACTCAATGTATTTATCTAAAAGTTCATAATTGCCATTTTATGGATGCATCCTAATACTAAGTTCCTTATCTGGGGGTACTTTCATGAATTACTTTTGCTATTACAACTTTCCTCTCTGTCTTACAAACAAGTACCAGTGAATATGAAGCAACCCAGACCCTTCGATTGCCAGAACCACTCCTTTCCAGTTTTATTTTTACTATATTCCTGAAGTGGAACCCCAGTGTAAACTATTCCTTCCTCTTCTTTTCTTTTGTTTTGGAAGTATTGGGCTTTGTATTAAGTAGAAAGGGGATTTATTGCTGGAATCGCATCCCTACTCTTTTTCTGTGGTTAGTTTTGCAATAAAGTTTCACTTTTTGCCTAGTCGATGCGGGACAGCAGTCTTTTTTAATATATTTTTATTGTAATTAATAGAAGGGTTACATGATATTTGCCAGATAGATGGTGCATTAATTCCCATACATTGATACACTTTCACATGTCTTGGTCCCCATTTCCCTCCCCCTCTCCCCCACCCCTAATCTTGTTTTCCCCCTTCCCTATCCAATTTCAAATAACCAAATGCAAATATATCCCATATATCAGGTAACAAAGTGATATACTGTAACAATATGAGATAACCAAGGGACAGCAAAAGAGATGAGAGATAACATAGTACCTTAAGAACAACAATCATTCATTATATGGCTTATGTTTCTATATCCTAAAGATCCTTTCATTTAGCCTCATCCTATATGGCCTTTTGTATCAAGGTTTTGCTCTATTGCAAATCTCTGCTAGGAGAGCCCAAGATTTCTACTGATTATGACAAATGAGGGAAACCATTGAGCCTAAGTGCCTTTGAGTCTGGCTTACTTCACTTAATACGATTTTTTCTAAGTTTTTCCAATTCCTAACAAATGGGGCAATGTCATTCTTTCTGACAGCAGCGTAGAATTCCATTGTGTATAAATACCACATCTTGTTGATGCACTCATCAACCGAGGGACATCTAGGTTGGTTCCATATCTTTGCTATGGTAAATAGTGCTGCAATGAACATTGTTGTGCTGGTGGATTTAGTATGTCTTTGTTTCTGGATGATTGGGTAAATGCCAAGTAGTGGAATTGCTGGGTCAAAGGGGAGCTCTATGTTTAGTCTTTTGAGGAACTGCCATACTGCTTTCCATAGTGGTTGAACGAGTCTGCACTCCCACCAACAGTGTAGTAGTGATCCCTCCTGGCCACATCCCCTCCAGCATCTGTTGTTATTCGTTTTCCTGATCCCGGCCATTCTAACTGGAGTGAGGTGGAATCTTAGAGTTGTTTTGATTTGCATTTCTTTTATGACCAGAGATGTTGAGCATTTCTTGATGTGTCTATAGGCCAGATATTAAACCACAGACCTATAGTCACCCAATCTTTGACAAGGAGCCAAAAAAATAGAATGGAAGTAAGATAGCCTCTTCAACAAGTGGTGCTGGCAGAACTGGTTAAGCACATGCAGAAAACTAAAGTTGGATCCTTCTTTGTCACCCTGTACTAGAATTAACTCCAAATGGATCAAAGACCTGGAGGTAAAAGCCGACACTCTGAAAACTTTAGAGGAAGGAATAGGAGATACACTAGACCTCCTTGGCACAGGTCAAAACTTTCTTAAGGACCAAGAATCACAACAAATCAGAGAAAGGCTGGATAAGTGGGACTGCATTAAACTGCAGAGCTTTTGTATGGCAGAGGACATAGCTAGTAAACTAATTAGGAAGCCTACAGAGTGGGAGAAGAGCTTCACCAACCATACAACGAACAAAGGCCTCATATCTAAAATATATCAACAGCTCAAAAAATTAAGTTAATCCAAAACTAATCTCCAAAGTAACAACCATCCCATTAAAAGATGATCCAAAGACTTAAAGAGGGTCTTCTCTGAAGAAGAGACAGCAGTCTTTCTATTTACATTTCCTACTGCATTTGAGATTACAGGCATGTGCTACTATGTCCAACTTTTTCTATTGGCATTGGGTTTCTTGAGGTTTTTGCCTGTGATGGCCTGGAACGATGATCTTCTGCACCTTAGCCTCTCACATTTCTGAGAGACAAGTATATACCATTGGATCTAGCCATTGGTTAAGATGGTGACACACAAACATTTTGCCTGGGCTGGCCTCAAATAATGATTGTTCTGATCTGTACCTCCTGAGGAGCTGTGATTATAGGTGTGAGCCGCAGGCACAGGTGCTCACCTCCTCCACCTTTTCTCTTAAGATTAATATGCAATGACCACAATGAGTTTTTACTACTGGTCTTCAGAAACAATAATACTATATTTTAGATTCCCTAGTTTAAGAGAAAGTAGCATGAATCCTAAAATAGGACATGCCTACGTAAATGTTATCATGAATAGGAATGTGTGTACATCATAGGTAACCAGAAGATCATATTATTAGTGATGTATGCATGGTAGGGGCTGTATGACAAGCGGAAGACTGAGAAGAAAATAAAATGTTGACTTACAGAAAGAAAAACAAAGAAAAATGGTAAGCTCTTCTTTGGTCAGTTTGGGAATACTTTGGCAACATTGCCACTGCTCGCCATCATATATTATTTTTGTCCTGAGATATGTGAACATGTGGCTCTTTATGCGATTGAGTAACAGTGTGTGTGTGTGTGTGTGTGTGTGTGTGTGTGTGTGTGGAGATGAGCTTTTCTCATATTAGATATGGTTTTGCAATATGATAAGGTAAGTGAAATAGGCCAATGTTTTTTTTTCCCAAGAATGTCCTGAGAGACACTGTGTCATGGAACAACGTGACTCTGATGACATGGCACCTAGAATGTCTGAGTTAGTGTGGGGCCATCAGAAGCTCTGAATTATAAGGGTACAGGGAAGGAAGTCAGAGAGAAGCTGTAGACATGATTTATGAAGTAGAAAAGTCTGATTGGCAGGGAAAGATTAAAGGAACTATGATTCTCCAGACATACTTGAGGAAGCAGAGCAAAAAGACCACGTGGTCCTCTATAAATATCTGGAAGTCATTAACACTAGTATAAGCTAAGACATTTGCTGGAGTAGAGTAGGAGAAGTAGGATTCATAGATGGAGGTAAAGGCAAATATATAAGCAAACTCTGAGGAAGCTCAAAACTAACATTAAAACTTTTGACAGGAAATGCATTAAGGATACCGATCAGAGAAAACAGGTGTAGGTCCATGACACTGAAGGAAATTCCTTGTGGTCTATTTCTATATCCGGTAATACTTGATGAGTGAGGAGAAGCAATGTGGGGGGTAGAAGAAGCTAAGGCAGTGGGGGAGGACTTGGGAAACTTAGGGATTGAACCCAGCATTTCTCATCTGCTAAGTAAGCACACTTCCACCCAAACCCTGCCACTTGCCAATTGTTGTGGAGATGCTGGTAGTAATGGGAACTGAAACAGGACTTTACATTGCTAGGCATATGTTCTCACACTTGATCTATGCCATCAATCTTTTCTTGCTTTACCTTTTCAAACAGGTTCTTGTATTTGTTTTAGCTGGGGCAGTTCATAAACTTTGATCCTTCTATCCCTGCTTCCTAGATAACTGGGAAAATAGGTCCATGTGTTTAACTTTTTGCCTAGGCTGTTTAAAACCATGGTTCTACCTCTCTTTGCTTCATTATGTTTTAATTATGAAATGGATTCTCCTTAACTTTGCCTGAGCTGGCCTTGAATTCTCTATCTCTCTATCTCTGTTGCTGTCTCTCTGTCTCCTACCTTCTTTCCCCTCTTTCCTGGATCCATAAGCTCTCCAGAATGGTCAAACTAGACACCATTCATTGACATAATTCTTCATTTTGGGTTTCATCAGTTGAATAGTTTATCAGATCTTCTGAAATCCAGGTTCTAATTCCCTCTCTAATTTACCATCACCCACACAACATCAAATGTATAAATATAGAAAACACACTTTTCAGAGCATTCACTTCAGTTACTATTAGTTGTTACTATCCCAGTCTCCCCCTTTTACAGGCCTAATGTACTAAGGTGGATTTTTCTGTATGTTGGTCAAAGAAACATCATTTGGGAAAGGGGTATGGTACTCACCTGTCCTTTCTACTTGTCCTGGAACAGCCTGCCTTCATCTAACTAAACAGTGTAGACGTGGAGAAGTATGTCTATAATTCCACCCATGTGGGAGGCATAAGAGCAAAGGATCATGGTTTTCAGGCTGACTCCAAGCAAAAAGTGGGAGACTGAAAATAATGAGTTTTGGGCTCAAGAGGTAGAGCATTAGCTTAGCCCCCAATTCAAACTCTAGTAGCAGCAAAACATTCTCCCACTAGTTCCAGGTTGCTCATTTAATAAGTAGAAAATTCCATGACATGGCATGGAAAATCATTCAGTGTATTATACCATTTTGTTTTCAGTTTAATTTTCCATATGCCACTTTCTTTCTTCAAGTTCCATGCAACTATCACTAACCTTTTACTCTACAAATACATCTGTTTTCCTCAGAATTGCCACCATCTTTCCAGTTGCTTTTTCTAGCAACTTGTTAGGAGATGCTATGTGTATTCAATCATGTGACATTTTCTCTCAAGGGTTCTCTCATGAAGGAAAGATAGGAGGTTATCAGGCTTTTTAACATAATAGTGGGAAAACTCTAATCAATAGAATAAATCTGAGAGCACCAGGAAAGCAGTCATATATTTTACCAAAATAAAGTTATTTCAAAAATCAAATTGCCTTGTGTCAATTGGTCTATATCTGGAATTTAATCCTTTTTGTTTATTGCATCCATACTTATATTACCATACTCTTTAGTGTTTCCTAAGAACTATCTTTTCCCTTTCCTCTTTGTTCTGCTATTTCCTCCTTGTTCTGCTATTGATCTTCTTAAGAATTTAAAAAAGTATTTGCTTATTGTGTTCACTTATCAAATTTCCAGTGGGGTCTTCCATATATTTTCTTTTTTGTGAGTATGTTGGAATTGAGTCTTGAACTCGGGACATGGGCTAGCTTTGAATCATGATCCTCAGATCTCAGCCTCCTGAGTAGCTAGGATTACAGGCATAAGCCACAGGTGCCCAGCTTTTCTTTCTTACCTCTTTATCTGTGCAATGTATGTGTACTTACTTCTTGGGCATGTCTGTATTAAGTAACTTTAAAGTTTTTGTCTCCTAATTCCTCCATCTGTGCTTTCTCAGAGTTACCATTTATTAAACATCTTTTCTTACAAGTTGAAATTCTCTCTTTTTATCTTTTATCTATGACAAATGATCTTGGATTGTATCCTGGACACTATGAATAGTATGCCATGAGGTTATGAGTCCTTTTTAAATTCTAAGGAGAATGTTGGTTTGTTCTGCATGATTTTTTAAAGCAGACAATTCATTGTCATGTCCAAGCTTACTTACAAATTCTAGTCTGTTCCCTGTGCACTATGGCTTTAGTACCTGTTAGACTTTATATTTTCTAAAGTCATTTTTAACATGTTGAGCATGAAATCTGGGGAATGTTCTGACCTGTAGCTCAGTTCTCTAAGTACTGCTGCAGTAATATATATGCCTGGCTGGAAGTAAAATGAAGTCAGGACTTCATGTATGAATATACAGCGTTTCTCTCTGCATCTATCCTCTCTCAGTGATTAATCTCTCCAACTCTGGACCCCAATCTCTATTCACATCCTTCTTGGAATTGTTTATGCATTCAAGACAAAGCAGGGGGAGCAAAGGGAAAGGGAGAGGCAGAGAGAGAAGAGACAAGCAGACACAGAGGGAAAAAGGCTATTGGAATTTGTCCATTGAGCATAAGATCTTAGCTCTTCTAGTCAGAAAGAATGATCCTCTTCCCTCGAAGTTCCAGGACTTTCCCATACATCATTATTCCTTTCTGTACCACTTCAGCTGCATGGAGATCTGGGATGCAAAAGAAGTCCTAAAGAATTTTAAAACTCCACCTGTCAATTTTCCCTCCTACCTCAAACCATTAACAATATTTGTCTATCTTCTTAGAACAGGAACTATTTGTCTCAGCATCTGCTATGTCCCTGCACATTTCTATCTTTGAAAGCAAAATCCAGGCCAGCAATAGTAGATGACAAGAGTAATGATAAACTAATTACTAATCGAGTAGTTTCTCTGGTGTCCTCAAATCTGTCTGAGTTCATGTCCTCAATTGCTCTGTGCATTCTCTCCAGTATTTGTAATTACATTCATATTTCCTGGACTGTGGTCCCATTGGACTCAAACAATAGTTCTCGGCTGAAATCACCCATCTGGTCATGTATGTACTGTGGTTTGCCAAACTAGACTAGATCTTTTTTTAGCATATCATATATCTGAAAATGGTCATAGCTCTTTGATCAGCTTGGAATAGCATGTAAAATTTAAGTGAGTTTATTCAGAACTCAAGCTGGCTTTGAATTTTGTTATTGATGTTGCTACTAACAGGGCCACACAAGCTTCCAAACTGTTCTAATATAGAGAACTTACTTTCTTCCACTTTAAGAGGAGCCTGGATGTCAAAATGTTCTTCCTCTGTTCCAACTTCACCACAGCTTTCAGCATTCATTGTATGCCTGTCACAGAGAGTTCTCCTCTCGCTCATGCATCTTGCCTGGCAGTGAACTAAAATATATCTGATCCTGTTATTTTTTAATTTTAATTTTGTTGGGAATCTGATGTAGATTTTTATATAACTGATTTCGTCTTTCCCTGTGTGTGTACTGGTCCTGTGGCCTGAATTTCTGTATTGTATTTGATAAGGTGTGAGTTCTATAACTATCCAACAATTGATGTTTAAAATTTATTTGTGGAACCTCTCACATCAATTAGCCTGTATGCATTGTGTTGAGCGTGGATATATTTGGATTTCTTTTACTATGTACTCTTGGCCTTCTTGTAGCCTCCTTTCTTTCCTATACTGGCATTTCGTGCCTTTTGAATTGGTGGAATTTATTTTATTTCAATTCTGCCCGTGCTTGTATTGGTTTATAAATTTCACACTCTACTTCTGTCTTTTCAAGTGATGATACAAAACTAACACTCTTTTACTTAGGTTAGCAAAGTCTGAAGCTAATAAAAAAGTGTTGCCTCTTCCTAAGTAGTATGAGTGGGGGGTATTGCAAAAGGATAAGATTATATTTGGTCAAGCCAAACTGTCTAAATTTCAGAACTTGTAATTTTTTTTACAAGTGCTTTTCCACTCTAAGTCTGAGCTTCATCATTAGTACAATGCAGACCATAATGTTTGCTGCCTCAGAAGATTGCCATGAAGAAAATGACATACTTTAAATTAGATTCTTCATGTATCAAGTTTACTATGTGTTAATTAAAATATTTATGCTTCCCATTGCTTTTAGAACTTGATGTTTTCCTAATAGCTTCTTCCAGCTATTGAGTATAATTTTTTTGAAATTATTTCTACTAATTTGATCACTTTCATTGCTTGTAAAAATAACCGTTCCACCTGGTCCATTTTTTGAAATGTAGCCACCAGTTTCATGATTAATTAAAAAACTAGTAATACAACCTTTCACATGAAAGATAGAAATGTTTTGAATTTGGCTCTCAATGCTAAAGATAAAAGGACCTCACCAGGGCTTTTTTTTTTTTGAACGAATGCTCTTGGGGCCTGGATCATGACCCTAATAGTGGTAGAGTGCTTGGCTAACATGCACAAAGCCCTGGATTGATTCCTTGGTACCATGTACACAGAAAAAGCTGGAAGTGATGCTGTGGCTTAAGTGGTAGAGCGCTAGCCTTAAGAAGGCCTAAGGACAGTGCGCAGGCCCTGAGCTCAAGACCCAGGACTGAGGGAATAAAAAGAATGCTCTGTCATGATATTTAAGTCCCTTTCTTGAGTTTTAATTACTAGTTTTGAGCACATATTGTAATAGAAATTGATTATTATATTTACCCCTCAGTACTTTCTTTTTTACTCTTTTTTCATATATTTTATTGTAATTAATAGAAGGGTTACATTATATTTATCAGATAGAAGGTGCGTTACTTCACAAACATTGATACCCTTTCTCATGTCATGGTCCTCATTTCCCTCCCCACCTCCCCCCGCTCATCTTGATTTTCCCCCTTCCCTATCCGATTTCAAATAACCAAATATGCATATATACAATATATCACATAGCAAGGTGAAATACTGTAACCGTATGAGATAACCTAGGGACAGCAAAAGAGATGAGAGGTAGCATAGTACATTAAAGACAACAATCACTCATTATATGGCTTTTGTTTCTGTATTCTGGAAGTCCTTACATTTAGCATCATACTATATGGCCTTATGTATCTAGATTTTGTTCTATTGTAAATCTCTGCTAAGAGAGCCCAAAGTTTCTACTGATTATGACAAATGAGGAAAACCATTGAGCCTATGTTCCTTTGAGTCTGGCTTGCTTCACTTAATATGATTTTTTCTAAGTCTTTCCATTTCCTTACAAATTGCGCGATGTCGTTCTTTCTGACAGCAGCATAGAATTCCATTGTGTATAAATACCACATCTTGTTGATCCACTCATCAACCCCCTCAGTACTTTCTATGTGGTATGCCAAAGTCCCTTCTCAGCCATGTGACACCAAGAACTGAAGCATACTCTAATTTTATTTAATTAATTTATTTTTGTGCCAGTACAAGGGTTTGAATTTGGAGCCTCACACTCACTCTTAGTTTGTTGTTGTTGTTGTTCAAGGCTAACTCTGTATATCTTGAGCCACAGTTCCATTCTGTACTTTTTGGTAATTAACAATAGATAAGAATCTCATGGACTTTTCTGCCTGAGATTGCTATGAAACACAATTCTCAGATGTCAGCCTCTTAAGTAACTAGAATTTCAGGCAGTACATGGATCCCAATTTTATTTTTTATTCAACTGACAGAGGAACCATTGTAATGGGTTTGGTCTCAATGTGTTATAGAGTTACAATTGTCTTTGACTAAGCAAAAGGGGCACCATCTTATCAAGTGGATACCAGAGAAAAATTAGGAATTTCTGGGACAGATAAGAAATTTCCCTCCCATATTTAGGAAGATTAATAGAGGAGTAAACTGCTTTGCCCAAATAATTACATAAGGCTTAAGAGTGTCGGCACTAATAATGGGAATTAGCTTGTATTGATGGTTTGATATGTATAAGCCAACTTAAATGTATTAATATATCAAAGCAAAATGTAAACCCTATTATAGTTTAGCCTCAATTTTAGATGAGAAAATTGAGCCGCGTAATGATTAAGAACTTGCCTAGTGTAATAGATCTTGAGGCTGAATCTAGACTAAATGTCTCTAGAATAAGATTATTGAATTTTTGCCATGTACCATTTCTTAATGGATGATTAATTAACTGCAACTATTTTATAGGCACTCAGAGCCATATGTTAGTAGTGATTGCAGAATAATTTTTACTGAAATATTGAAATGACATCTCAGGATTACATCATATCTAGAAACTTCTCTGCTTATTAGAGGAAGACTTACTTAAAAAAAAGAAAACAAAAAAAATCTTCTGATTCTATTTCATTAGAGTAAGAACTCACAGCATGAAGTCTATGATCTTAGCAGATATTTAATATACAGAATAGTATTGTTATTTATGGGCACAGCTTAGTGCAGAATATCTCTTGAACTTACTGATGTTGCCTAATTGAACCACTACAACCAACAACCCATAGAAATCTCCCCCATATAACTCTTTGCTTCTGTAAGTTTGAGTATTTAGACTCATCATAGAAACCAAATTGTGAATTATTTACATGCATTTATGATAGGCATGATGTTCTGAGATACAGATATAACTGAATTAACTGGTTATTCAATATATTTCTTGAACTTGTGCATCCTCTCTAGACTTAATTTCAGATTTTTTGGATGTTTCTACCATCTGCTAGCCATTATCTATTCTCAACTTATACCAGGTGAAATTATTCAGCTTCTAAAGTAAGCAAGGGCATGCATTATTATTTTATGCCTGACATATTTCAATAAACAAATTCTCTTTCCGGTTCATTCATGCTGTTGTAATGACAAGATTTTATTATTAAATGATTAAATATTATTCTATTGTGTATTTATTAGCCAACATTCCTCCCTATTCAGTCATTGATCGACAACTTAGGTTGATTCCATATCAAAGTGTAAATTTTAGAGTAATACCCTCAAAAGAGGGCAAATGTCTCTTTGGGATGCTCATTTTGAATTTTTTGGATATATGTCTAGAAGAGAGATTACTGGATTCTATAGAAGTTTATTTTTTAATTTTTTGAGGAATCACAATACTACCTTTGCATCCTAATGTGTATTCCTACCAACATTGTACAAGGATTTCTCTTTATTCCACATCTTTCTTAATAAAAGCCATATTAGTGGATGTGAGGTATTATTTAGTTGTTATTTTGACTTATATTTATCTGATTATTCATGTTGGAAAATTTCACATATCTATTGACTGCTTGGATATTGTCTTTAAACACTATTTAGGTATTTTTTTCCATTTTAATGGGCATTTTAGGGAATTTTTGCTTTTGATTTGCAAGGATCCCGTATATAATTAATATATTTCTTCGTCAGACATATGGTTGCAAAATACCTTCTTTCATTCTATGATTGTCTATGCACTATAGTATTGCTTTATTTACTGTGAAGGACTTTTTAAAATTGATGCAGCTTTTTTCTTTTGTTGTGTGTATTTTTGATTCATATCCCCAAAGGCATTGCCAATACCATTACTGGAAGACAGTGTTTACTCTATTTTTTCTAGGATTTTTATGATTTTATGTTTTTCATTTAAATCATTAATCTACTTTGAGTCAATTTTTGTGTTTGATATAAGATGTGGGTTCAATTTCAGTTTTTGGCATGCAGATAACCAAGTTTCCAAACACTATTGAATGCTTTCTACTTACATCTGGTTGTATTTTCTGTGCCATGTTCATGGGTTAGTTGACTGAACAAGCATGAGTAAATTTCTGGTCCATAGCTTTATATGTCTGTTTGTGTGCCATTTCATATTTTTTATGGTACTGGGATTTAAACTCAGCCCCTCATACTTGGTAGGCAGATGCAACACCACTGGAGCCACAACCTCAAGGTAATTTTGTTTTAGTGAGTTTTGTTTTGTTGAATATTTTTCACCATGGCTAATTCTGCACCATGATCCTCCAAACTATCCCTCCTTCATAGCTGGGAATTCATGTGTGCCTACCCTGTTCCCTCCCCAGCTAATTTGTTGAAATAGTTTACACAGGCTTGACTAAAATCATGACACATCCAATCTCCACTTCCTGAGTAGCCAGGATTATAGGAAGGAGCCACCATGCCCATCCTGTTTTGCCTAGCTCTTTAATATAGTTTAACATCAGCAAGTATAATGCCTCTAAATTTTGGCATCATTCTCAAGATTAATTTGGTGAAAAAATGCCTTGGGGCCGGGAGTTTGGCCTAGTGGTAGAGTGCTTGCCTAGCATGCATGAAGACCCGGGTTCGATTCCTCGGTACCACATACATAGCAAAAAGCCAGAAGTGGTGCTGAGGCTCAAGTGGTGGAGCTCTAGACTTGAGAAAGTCCAAGGACAGTGCTCAGGCCCTGAGCTCAAGCCCAGGACTGGCAAAAAAGAATGCCTTATGAATTTTGGCTGGGATTGTATTCAATCTATAGAAAACATTAGATAGTATGGTGCTGTGGCTCAAGTGGCAGAGTGCTAGCCTTGAGGATAACGTGCAAGACTGTTCTCAGGCCCTGACTTCAATCCCAGGACTTTCCACTTTTCTAACATATTGTCTTGTGAATATTGCTGTTTTCCCTTTTCCTTTCTTATTTGAATAAACAAATAAAGGTATATACAATATACAAGATACGAAAGTAAGAAACAGTGACAACAGGGGATAAACCATAGATGGAAAAATCAAAAAAGCAAAGAAATAATGTCACACATTGAAAACAACAACCAAAAAGATAAACCTCTTGTTTCCATATCCTGGAATTCATCTTGCTTAGTGTCATCCTATATGGTCACAAGCACATAGCTATTGAGCTATTGTGAACCTCTTCTAGTAAACTCCTAGACGTATACTTATTATTATAAATGAGAGAAACCATGGAGTCTATGTTTCTTTGGGTCTTGCTTACTTCAATTAATAGATCTTTTCCCAAGTTTTTCCATTCCTTATGAATGGGAGGGACTGGGAGGAGGACAATGGGAGAAAAGCATGGGAGGGGTAGCAATGTTCGAGAAGTATTGTACTCACTACCTTATGAATGTAACTGTAACCCCTGTATACTACTCTGAGAGTAAAATTTTAAAAAATTGTTCAGCTCCTCATAAACTTTTCCACTTCTATCTTATAATGTCAGTTTATTGTTCTTTAAGAAAATTCATAAGACTTCATTATTTTGTTGCTACTATAAATGGGATTTTTGTAATTTCTTTTTAAGGTAGGTTATTTTTTTATTGTCGAGGTAATGTATAGAGGGGTTACAGTTACATTTGCCAGATAGTAGGTGCATTACTTCTCACACATTGATACTCCTTCCCATGTTTTTGTCCCAATTTCCCTCCTCCCACCTCCTCCCAACTCTAATAATATATGTGCTGATTTTGTATTAGAGAATAATTACTGAATAATTGCTGAATAATTACTTATATTTTATTGAGCATTTAAACTTTTCAAAAAATAACAGTTTATTGACAAAAATAATTTTAATTCTTTCTGACAAACATGGGATTCTTTTATTGATTTTCCTTGACCAGCTTCCCTGAGTAGCACTACTGGTCTTATTGTGAATAGATATGGCAAATGTAATCCTTTCCTGTACTAGATCTTACAATAAAACTTCTTACTTTCTCCTCCATGATTATGTTGTTGACATACACAGCTTCTACTTGGTGAGGTAAGTTCTTTATCTACCTATTTTTTGATAGTTTTGTCATGAAAAAGCTTTGTTTCCATCTATTGGGATAATTACCTGTTTTTCTTTTCTGTTCCATCTTGTGAATATGGTGTACTACATTGATTTGTCTACAGTAAACCATCCTTGCTTTTCAGGAATGATTACCAATTACCTTGGTGGATGATCCTTTTCATCTACCATTTGTTTCACTTTTCAAGTAATTGATAGGTGATTTTTTTTTATGGGTATCATTAATCAAGGATAGTTGTTTTTTCTTGTAGTTGTTCTCTTGTAGTTGTTTTTTTCTGGCTTTGGTATTGAAGTTTTGATTACCACATAAAATGAACTTGTGTTTCCACTAATTTTAGGAATGTCCTTAAAGGAACTGTTTTTTTTTCTTTAAATATTTGGTACAATACACCTATGAAGCCATCTAGTTCCCTGGACTTTTCTTGTTGGGATTCTATGGATTACTGATTGACTTTCATAATTTATTTATTTATTTCTGAATTTCAATTTATTCTTGAGTCATTAGTGAACTATTTCTAGACATTTATTCATTCCTTGTAGATTATTCCATTTAATGGCCTGTAACTTTCTCAAATAGAACATTATGAACCTTTTGAAGTCATATCCTGTCATCAATTTCATTTGTAATTTATTTACATGTTTTTCCATTTATATAACTTACCTGACTAATTGTTGTTCATAATGTTTTTCTTTTTAAATTGTAAATTTTATTGCATTAAAGTAAGTTGTGCAAAGGGGTTTCAATTCAACATGTAAGTTTATGAGTATAATGAATCTATATCAATGTCAACCCTTTTATATTTCTCCCTCAACTGTACACAAAGACTCAGTTTTTCTAGTTCTGTTTTTACATATACACACTAAAAATAATGACTGCTTTGCATCCTTTCTTCTCTGCATTCATCTACTCCCCTCTTCTTGGCCTCATCCCTTCCCTGATACCTCATATACTAACTTCTTAGTATTCGGTTTGTTAGACTACATGCTAGTGATTCAAAGATGTTATACCATTGTAATCCTCTACTGAACATACCATACTTTAGTTAATAAATGTGTATATACGTGCATTTGATCCTGCAGATTCTTACAGATATGTATGTATATATAACTTAGTCCTAACTTTCACATCTCTTGTACCTTTCTTTGTCTCATTGGGCTTGACTTACATAATTTTTCCACATCCATTTACTTGTTTTTTAAATGATGTATCATTATTTTTCCACATTTCCTGACCCATTTGTCCATTGAGGGAAACAGGGATGATTTCATACCTTGGCCATGGTGAGAACAGCAATGATTGTGCTGCAGGATTTATTATACCCTGATTTGTTATATTTTCAACAAATGCACAAGAATGATTTTGCTGAATCATAGTGTAACTCTATATTTGCTTGTTTGGTTTTGAGAAATCTCTGTACTGCTTACCAAAGTGGTTGCAATAGTTTTTATGTGTTTTGTAGTGGTGGTTCTATTTAACAGAGAGGCTTAGCACATACTAGGTGTATATCTACCTCCTGAGTCATACCTCTAGCTCTTTGTTGTTGTTCTTCAATAGAGTCCAAACCAGCCTGTGTTCTGGTCCTCCTATTTACAGTTCCTGCCATAGCTAGGATAACGTACATGCATTACCAGGGCTAGTGTTTTCTGGAGCCACGGAACATTATACTATTTGCCTGGACTTCTCTTCAACCATGATTCCCCTGATCTTGGTCTCTGGAGTAGATAGGATTATAGCAATCCACTATCATGCACGTCTGATTTTGGTAGTTTTTTTTTTAAAAGACCAATTCTGAATTTATGTATATTTTCTATTGTTTTCTGTTAATTTTATGTGTTACTGCTTTTTATTTTTATCATTTCCTTCCTTCTCATTTATTTCTTTTTATTTTCTAGATCCTCAAGGCAAACATTTTCTTTCTTGATATTTTTACTCTTTTATTTGATGTAGGCTTTTTTTCTCTACAAATGTCTCCCTTAAGAGAGGCTTTTGATGTCTTCTTTAAATTTTGCTGCCTCGTGCTTTTATTTTCCCTGGAGATATTTTAAGAATTTGCTTTGATTTATTCTTAGCTACATTGGATGTTCAGTAGTGTGTGGCTTTTTCCCACATAGTTGTGAATTTTCTTTTTTTTCCCTGCTTCCTATTTCTACTTTCATTGCATTGGTGTCAGAACATAGCCAGTAACTATATGATTTCAAATTCCTTCAATATTTCCTTTCTCAATCCCTCCTTCTTCCCTGTCTCCAACTATCACTTCCTTAGTCCTTTCTTTTCCTTCTTACTTCTACTCTTCTTTCCTTTTTCTCTTCCTTAATATTTCTTTATTTATTCATGTCTATTTTTAGCATTGAAAAATGAAACCAGTGCCTCATACAAGTTAGACAAGTGTTCTACAATTGAGCAACACTGGCAGCCTAAGGTTCTTTGACATTTTTAAGACTGGTGACCTAATATGTACTATTAGAAATTTTTCCAGATATACTTGAGAAAATTCTCAGATAGGAGATGCATTTTTTCCTGTATTTGGCCTCCTTCATCAATAATGTTCAATCCTGTTATTTGTATTAACATTTATTATATAATGCTTATCTTTATCTCACTATAGTTTTCAACTTTCTTTTTATGACCAAACATTATTTTATCGGTATTCATGCCACATTTATCCATCTATTAGTGGACACATGGTTTACTGGCTATTGAGAACAGTGAAGAAATAGACACATTAAATGTGTGTCCTTTTTATATTTATTTAATAACAAAATTTTTAGATTGCATGGCAGTTGATTTTGATTTGTTGAGGACTCCATACTATTATTTTTGCCAGTCCTGGGGCTTGAACTCAGGGTTGGGCACTATCGTTGGGCTTTCTCAAGGATAGCGTTCTACCACTTAAGCCACAGCACCACTTCCGGTTTTGTCTGTGTATGTGGTAATGAGGAATTGAACCCAAGGGCTTTATGCAAGCTAGGCAAGTACTCTATCACTAGGCCACACTCATTGATTCCAATGAATCAAGCTTCTATTCTTGAATTTTTTCTAGTTAATTGGGTTTATGGTCTCTATGATTTTGATACCTGGGCTGGCTTCAAACTTCAGTCCCCAGATCTCAACTTCTTGAGTACTTACGATTTTGAGCATGAGTTACCAGCACCTGACTAATTCTTTTTCTATAGTAATTAGTAGAAGAGTTACAGTTATATTCGCAAGATAGAAGGAGCATTACTTCACACACACTGATAACCTTCTCATGATTTTGTCTCCGTTTCCCTCTACCCACCCCCTCCCTTCCCTTTCCTATTTCAAATAAACATATATACAATATACCAGATTACAAGGTAAGATATTATAACAATATGACAATAAATAAGAGACAACAAAAGAGATGAGAAATATCATAGTATATTAAGAAAAACATTCACTCATTATATAGCTCTTGTTTCATATCCTGGAGGTCCTTTCATTTAGCCTCATCCTTTATGGCCTTATGTGTCTAGGTTTTGAGCTATTTTAATCCATTGCTAGGAGAGTCCATGTTTTGTATTAATTATTAAAAATGAGGGACATCATTGAGCCTACATTCCTTTGGGTCTGGCTTACTTCACTTAATATGATTTTTCCAAGTTTTTCCATTTCCTTACAAATAGGGCAATGTTTTTCTTTCTAATGGCAGCATAGAATTCCATTGTGTATAAATACCACATCTTCTTGATCCAATCATCAACCGAGGAGCATCTGAGTTGGTTCCATATCTTAGCTATGGAAAATAGTGCTGCAATGAACATCATTGTGCTAGTGGGTTTCGTGTGCCCTTGTTTCTGGATGATTGGGATAATGCCAAGTAGTAGAATTTCTGGATCACAGGGGAGCTCTATGTTTAGTCTTCTGAGGAATCGCCATACTTCTTTCCATAGTGGTTGAACAACTTTACACTCCCATCAACAGTGTACTAGAGATCGCTCCTGGCTACATCCCCAACAGCATTTGTTGTTATTAGATTTCTTGATAATGGCCATTCTAACTGGAGTGAGATGGAATCTCAGAGTTGTTTTGATTTGCATTTCTTTTATGGCAAGAGATGTTGAGCATTTCTTCATGTGTTTATAGGCCATTCTTATTTCTTCTTCATAGAAATCTCTCTTTAAGTCTTTTGTCCATATTTTAATGGAGTGGTTATTTCTTTGAAGATTAGTTTTGGACTGATTCAATTTTTTAGCTATAGATACTTTAGATATGAGGCCTTTGTCTGTTATATGGCTAGTGAAGATCTATTTAGCTTGCTACCTATGTCCTTTGCCATACAGAAGCTCTGCTGTTTAATGCAGTCACATTTGTCCAAACTTTCTTTAATGTGTTGGGTTTCTGGGTCAAGGAGACCTAGTGCATTTCCAATTCCTTCTTGTAAAGTTTTCTGTGTATCTGCTTTTATCTCGAGGTCTTTGATCCATTTGGATTTAATCCTGGTTCAGGGTGATACAGAAGAATCCAACTTTAATTTTTTGCCAGTGCTTAACCAGTTTTGCCAATACCACTTGTTGAAGAGGCTGTCTTTCTTCCATTCTATTTTTTTGACTGCCTAATCAAAGATTAGGTGGCCATAGGTCTGTGGGTTGATTTCTGGGTCTTCAGTACTATTCCATTGGTCCTCAGGCCTGTTTTGTGACAATACCAAGTTCTTTGGGTTATTATAGCTGTGTAATAGAGTCTGAAGTTTGGTATTGAAATTACTCCTTTGCTGTGCTTCCTGTTAAAAATTGTTTTTGCTCTATGGGGTCTTTTCTGAGTAGTTCTTTGAATAACAGTTATTCTTACCAGTGTGATGTCATAACTAATTGTGGGTCTTATTTGCTTGTCCTGAGTGATTAACGATATTTAGTATTCTTCATTGCAACTCTTGGACATTTGTATGTCTTTTTATGAGAATTGTCTATTTATGTTTGTTTCCAACTTTACTAATTTTTTCCCATTCCAAAAAGATTTTGGAATTTCTTTTATATTCTTGCTATCAAATAGGGGTCAGATTATTTTGCCCAATTCTATAGGTTGTCTCTGTATTCAGGAGTTTTTTCATTTGCAGTGCAGAAGTTATTTGTTTTATGTAATCATATTTATATGTAGATTTTTTTGTTTCTTTTACTTTTTGAATTTTATCAAATGCTCTCTTACATCTATTGAGGTGATAACATTGGTTTTTCACTCTGTTGATGGCATATTTTTTACTTCCATATGCATACTGAACCATCCTTTCATGCCTGGGATGAATCTCATTTGATTATAGTGAACAATATGATGCCACCAGATTTGATTTGCTAGTATTTTTTGAGAATATTTGTGTCTAGCTTTATTAATAACATTAACTGATACTTTTCTTTTTGTCATGTTCTTATCTTGTTTTGATATCCAGAATGGTTTAGGAGAGAGCATATAATATGATTCTTCATTTTCTGTGGTTTGCAATTACTTAAGGACAGTTAATACTTATTCATTATATGTTTGACAGAATTTATCAGTGAATCCATCTGGTCAAGGGCTTTTTGATTTTGGCTAGAAGCACTTATTACTGATTAAATATCATTACTATGTATTGATTCATTTACATAGTCAACATATTCTTCCTTTAGTCTTGGTAAGGTATATGTGTCTAATAAAAACGTTCACTTATTTTAGGTAATAAATTTTGTTGATATATAGTTATTCAAACTAATCTTATTATCATTTGTATTTCTCTGATGTCAGCTGTAGCATGTCAATTTCATCTCAAATTTTGAGTGATTTATCTCCATTTTTTTAGTCTAGCTAAGAATTTGTCTATTTTCTTTACCTTTCCAAGGAACCAGATTATTGCTCCATTAATCTTTGAATGGTTTTTAAAACCCAGTTCTTTTATATCTCTTTCAATTTTTATTACTTCTTCTTTTTACTAATTGGAAGTTTTGTTTATTCTTTATATTAGGATATTTTTTGACATCTTTGTACTGGTTTTGATGTGGATATTAATCGATAACATTTTCATTGTAAGTATTACTTTTTGCGATATAATTTTGAAGATTATATTTTTATTTGTCTCAAGAAATTTATTTTTTCCTGAGTTCTTTGATGCATAAGTTGTTGAAAAGTTAATTTTTTAGTTTTCATGAGTTTGTTTAGTTTCTGAAAAATTCCTTTTTAATGACAGATTTGAGCTGTTTTAATTTATTCCTATTTGTTTTATATGTTTTCCATGTGCTGAAAAATGTACCTTATGCAATTATTAGCTGAGATGTTAATACAGATGTTGTTAGACCTGTTTGGTGCATGGTGAAAATTAACTCTTTTGTTTATTTTTTGATTTTTCAAAATGTCTGGGTAATCACTTTATTGTTGAAGCTGAGATAGCCAGGTCTCCAACTATTAATTCTTTGGAGCCTACCTCTCCCTTTACATACTTGGGTGCATTTATATTATATATTGATATCTCTCTTTTTGCTGTGTAGAATAGACTCCTTTACCACTTTAATGAGCTTCTTTGTCTCTTTTTTATTGATTTAGACTTAAAAGTCTCTTTCATCTGTTATGATTACTTTTGCTTTGTCTTGGCCTTCTCTTTTCATGGATGATATTATTTAATATTCTTACTTTCTCATTATATATGGTGGCCTTAAAATAAAGCAGTCTTTTTATAAGCCACACATAATTTTTCCTCTGTTGAGTCATTGTATGCCTTTTAATTAAAGAATTTCATTGAATTGCATGCAAGATAATTATTGATAGACTAAGTCTCCCTAAAGCCATTTTGCAATTAAATTTTTCTCTTATATTGTTATAGTCCATTTTTCTCCCGTTCTTACGGTATTGCTGAGTGTGTAAGTACAAAACTGTAACAGGGTGTATTGACTTCTTGGTTAACGTTTTTTGGTTTATTATAGAAGTTTAATTCTTTCTTTTTTTTCAATGATGGTGTTTGAACTCAGGGCTTGGCCCTGTTCCTGAGCTTTTGTGCTCAAGGCTAGAACTTTACCCCTTGGAGCTATAACTGAACTTCTGATTTTCTGGTAGTTTAAGAAATGGGAGTCTCACAGATTTTCCTGCCATGAGTTGGCTTATAACTATAATGTGATCCCTAGGTCTCAGACTCCTGAATAGCTAGGATTATAGTTGCTAGCACTGGTGCCCAACTGATTTTGCTATTATATTGTCATAAGGCTTGTAGAACTCATCTTTTGAGCATAGGAAGCTGTTTTGAAATGGTGGCATCTTAACATGATCAGAAGAATCTGAAACAAACCAATGAAGAAAAGAATAAGAAAAAACATATTCATAAAATACGAGATGCATTTCATTCCTTCCCATTTTAAAAATATTTTGATATTTTAACAAGAACATATTTTAGTGTAACAGGATAAATAAGGAGAGATAAAAAAGACGCATTTCCTCATGGCACAGAAAATGGAAGAAAGACTTCTCATGTTTTGATTTTTTGATATCTCATTTTATACATTTTATATTGACTATCATCTGACATTATTTTCATTACTTTTATTTTTATCTTCATACAAAAGATAGGAGTTTGGCCTAGTGGTAGAGTGCTTGCCTAGCATGCACGAAGACCTAGGTTCGATTCTTCTGTACCACATACATAGGAAAAAGACAGAAGTGGTGCTGAGGCTCAAGTGGTAGAGTTCTAGCCTTGAGAAAGTCCAAGGACAGTGCTCAGGCCCTGAGCTCAAGCCTGGGACTGGCAAAAAAGATAGGAATGTTTTAGATACCTTATTCAAAGTATTAAGCATTTTGAATTTGTGTAAGTAGTGCTAGCAGTATTATTTTATACATTCCTGTTGTTCCTCTTTCCCATTATCTTCTGTTTATGTCAGTCTGAAGATATTCCTCTGGCATTTCTATTGAAGAAAATCTGGTAAGACTATGTTCTCTCAGTTTTTATCTAGAAAAGTCTTTGTCTTTATTTCTAAAAGATCATTTTGTTGGTTATACTTCACTACTAGAGAAATCTCATGGCACCTGTTTCTTCCCCTAAGTGAACTTCACTTCTCTAATCTGCAGTTATTTCTACTCATTCAGCACTAGATGATGCCTTGGTTCTGATCTGACAAAAAGCTGTGATGGGAAGTAACGACTGCTTTAGTGCCAGGTATGTCTCAAATCCCCTGTTGATGTATTGTTTAGAAACCAGAGAATACTCAGACAGATTATTTTATCCACAAAATCCTCTTCCTGAGGCCATGGTAGGCCCAGATACTTCATCCTAGATTTCTGGCCTATTGTCAGACACTGAAAGTTTCTGCCCATCTCACCATAAATGGATCAGCCCCAACTACCTTTATCAGACCACCAAAGTAGCCAAATGTTGTTACATCCTAAACTTAGAGTTCACTAAGGCTAATAAAACACTAAATTAAATTCCACACTGGCATGGGCTGCCTATTATTGAGGTGACATTTTGCTCCAAGACGGCTGCAACCAGCCACATATCATGCTAGTTGGAATATAAGTATGTTTTCTTCTGGCAATGGATCCATTGCAGAGGCATGATTATGTACAGACAGTCTCATGTGGGAACAGCTGTTCATCTTGGTGTGTCTTTGCCACCTTACTTTTTTATCCCCGTAAACATTATTTTAAAGTTACGTCACCTTTATACATTTATACCAGAATTAAAATGATTTATCCATCTCAATTATAGTAATACAATTTCTGTAGATGTACTTTTAACGATGTGCTTTATATTTTCTTCTGTATTACCTTGCATTCTCAATTTTTGTGGGGGGTCTTGGGGCTTGAACTCTGGCTTGGCCCCTGTCCCTGAGCTCTTCAGCTCAAGGCTACTTCCCTACCCTTGGGCGAGGCCCAACTTCACGTTTTCTAGAGATTAATTGGAGATAAGAGTCTTTTGGCTGGCTTTTGTATTGCCCAAGATGGCTTTGAACCTTCATCCTCAGATCTCAGCCTCCTGAGTAGCCAGGATTACAAGCATGAGCCACCTCGCCTGGCTGCATTCTCATTTTTTTATAAACAGATGCTCGTGGTAAAGAATTTGAATTGCTTTTGCTTTACCAAGAAATGTCCTTTAATTATTAATTCATTTTATTAATATCATCGTTATTTTGCTTAATTTTATTGTCAAGTTGATGTATAGAGTGGTTACATTTATATATGTAAGGTAATGAGTACATTTCTTGTTGGATATGTTGCCCCACCTTCATTTTTCTACAACTCTCCTTCCCTGCAAGCCCACATTGTAAAGATTATTTCCAACGTAGTGTTTACTGACTATCACTGCTGCGTTACTATTTTTATTTGATGATACTAATGTGTGAACTCAGAACTTTGTGCTTGTTTACAGTGGTGGCTTTGAACCATGATCCTCCAGATTGCAGCCTCCTGCAATGCTAGGCATAAACCAACATTTATTTTTAATTTTATTTTTATAGTATCTATTTGATAATACAGTATAACACATTCAAACATAACTAATATGTTATTTTTGTCTACAGAATATTGTAGTATCTGTGGTTCACAGCAATATTTAATATTTTATTAATAGACATAAGGAAGGTATTCAAAATCTCATTCAAAGCAATAAAATAAGGAAACATTAATTATGCTGATTTGATCAGTATATAAATACAAATATTGTAAAGAAGATCCTTACTAAATGTAATATTCTTAATTGATAACTTGTTTTTCTTTCAGCATTTGGAATATATCATCCTATTTGTATATGATCCACATTGTGCTGAGACTCCATATAGTCTTGTCAATATTCCCACCAATGTGGGAAATTGCTTTTATTTCTTGTTTTCAAATTCTAATTTCTTTGTTTTTTTATAATTTGATTAGGTTTTGGTGAGAATTTCTCTGGGTTCATATTATTTTCATTTTGGTTTTCTGGATCTGGATATACATTTCTTTCCCTAGAATTAGTAGTTTTTTAGACACTATTTTTAAAATGTTACATTTTTATTATGTTGAAGCAATTATACAAAGGGGTTACAATTCATGGGCACAATGCATTTGAACTATTTCACTCCTTTTATCATTCTTCACATTCTATTTATCTCTTCAAATTTCCTAGTTTTACAAGTATGCATTGCATATTATAATTTGTGTTCCCTTCTCTCTCTTTTCATTCTTTTTTTCATATATTTTATTGTAATTAATGGAAGGGTTACATTATATTCACCAGATAGAAGGTCCATTACTTCACAAACATTGATACCCTTTCTCATGTCATGGTCCCCATTTCCCTATCCCCACCCTGCCCCTCATCTTCTTTTCCCCCCTTCCCTAACTTATTTTGAATAACTAAATAAACATATATACAATATATCAGATAACAAAGTGAGATACTGTAACAATATGAGATAACCAAGGACAGCAAAAGAGATGAGAGATAACATAGTACATTAAGGACAACAATCACTCATTATATGGCTTTTCTTTCTGTATCTTGGAGGTCCTTATGTATCTAGGGTTTGTTCTATTGTAAATCTCTGTGTTTCTCAATTCTTAATAGTCTTTATATCCTTTATCTTTTCCTTCTACTTCTAGATTATCCATAATAATAAATGCTTTATGTTTTCTTTCTTGTTTTTTTCAAAACCGCGGCTTGAACATGGTATGTGTCATTTTCTCACTGTCGGGTGCTCTCCTACTTTAGCAATGCCTCCAACTTTTCCTAAAAGTTGTGCAGCTTCTATTTGGTTCTATGAATAATTGGAAATGACCTATTTTTACAGTTACTGATTTTTTACTGGCCCTTGCTCTAGTCTTGGGATAACTTTGTTTTAATTTTCTATTTCATTTATTGTATTTTTCAGCTCTAAGATTATTTTTGTCGATCATGGAGCTTGAACTCTGAACCTGGACTGTCCCTTAGCTCTTCAGTTAAGGATAATGCCCTACCCCTTGAGCAACAGCCCCACTTCCCATTTTAGAGTGATTAATTGAAGATAAGCGTCTCACATTTTTTAATGCCTGGGATGATTTTGAACCATGATCCTCAGATGTCAGTCTCCTGAGTAGCTAGGATTACTAGATACAAGCCAGCATATCCAGCCTCAGTTCTGAAAATTTCATATGGTATTTTACAAATATTCTCATTAGTGAAACTATTATAATGTTCATATTCTATCAGATAATTCATTTGTTTTTACATTAGACTTGTTTACTAGGATTCACTCTAATTTCATTGTGATTGTGTTTTCCTATTTCATTTAATTCTTGTGTCCTTGGGTATTAGATAAAGTTGCCAAATAGTTCAGTTTTCATTGACTTTTCTTGCACTGAAGAAGTCCTCCAGCAATCAGCCCGAAATTTCTATGGGCTTTTGAGATTCTTGTCCTAGTTAAAACTACTTAATTAACTAGTTAATTCCTATGTCACATACAGTATGCCGTATTTATGAGTACTCTGAGGTAGGGGAAACAGAAGCCACTCCTTTGGACAACTCCCAGGAGCTTTGGACACTTTGATACATGGCTCAAGTCTGTTTCCCCGATGGAAAAACAGGGAACTTTTATTTTTCTCATCTTATTTTTTTTCCGAGGCGGGAGGGTGGGGGGGTCATGGGGCTTGAGCTCTGGGCCTGAGCATTGTTCCTGAGCTCTTCAGCTCAAGGCTACAGCCCCACTTCCTGTTTTCCAGAGATTAATTGGAGGTAAGGGTTTCACCATGCTTAGTGTCCAGGATATCTTTGAACCGTGATCCTCAGATCTCAGCCTACTAAGTAGCTAGGATTAAAGGTGAGAGTCACTGCGCGTGCGCACACACACACACACACACACACACACACACACACACACACACACACACACACACACACACACAAAGAAAACGTGCACATACTGAAACTAGGACTTGAACTGAGGGTCCTAAACGCTTTTCCCTCAAGGCTAGTGCCTTACAACTTATGCCACACCTTCACTTACAGAATTTTAGTGAAGATAAATGTCTCAGGTTGGTTTTGAATTTAGATCTTCAGTTCTCAGCTTCTTGGGCATCTAGGATGATAGGTAACAGTCACAGGCACCAGGATAGTCCTCATTTCTTTATGGTTACTTTGAGCCTTTTGTCTACATGAAACATGTCAAAAGACCCTCCACGTTTGTAAATTGTACCTGGAATGAACAACATAAAAGCATCTTGGCTGGTTGAATTAAGAGCCTGATAACAGAATTTCACTGTGAAGCGTCTCTGTTAGATTCACCCAGGCCCATGATGTTTTCTATCTCATTCTCAGCGATTTTCTTATTTAATACAACCCCTCACAAGTCTGTCTTTAGTCTCATCAAAACTCAACCCAGCTTCTGTATTGGTAGTAGATTTTTCTCCCCTCAATCTGACATAATTACTCTAAAATTATCCTGTATCACCTATAGGATAAAGTTCAAACTATTTAGCTTTGTATATAAAGGCCATTATCTGTCTATATTCATGGTTTCATTTCTAACCTCTGTCACCTAAAATTTCCCCTAATTATAAATTTTTAGATTCATTTACATTTTTCTACCTTTGTATGTTTTGCTTTTTCTGCCTAATGAAATTCTAATATTGCAAAATCAATTGTTACCACTTCAATAAAGTGTCTCTCACCCCAAGTCAGAGTTGGTTACTATATGCGATTTTCATAAGATTTTCAGATTTATAATTTCTTTTTCTAATTCTTTACCAATCTATGGTCACAGTGTTTCATAAAACACTTGTTCGATTTATACTGTCCTTACTTGCCCATACATGACCTCAAAACCTCCAAATATCTTTGGCCTAACTTGCTTATACATGACATCTAAACCTCCAAAATATTTTCCCAATACATTTCATAGTATTTCTATATATTTTTGGGGTATAAGAAATGTTCCCAAACAAACCTGCTAGGCCTCCCCATTGCTCTGATATCCCCTTCATTTCTGATGATTGTTGCTCCTCTTTCTGTCTTCTTCTCAGTATACTATACATATCTGCTCACACCTAAGCCATCCAATGGATTTCTGCTCTGCTGAAACTCATCCAAAAACACTGGATGCCAGCTAAGTGGTGTAATCTAAAAATGCTTCAGTTTGTTTTAGCAAGGGAAGGAGAAAGATGACAATTTCAAATTAAAGTATTCTTGAAATGAATACATACAAGAAGTTGCCTAAATATGTCTAAAGTTATCTCACATGCCCTTCATCCAGTTTCCTTGAATATTGTACTTTCTGTAACCTTAGAAAAATATCAAAACCAAAATAGTATCATTGGTTTACAGAATGTGTAAAGTTCTACTTACGTACATAAGCACATTGAGGAAATCATTGTAGTCATATTACACTATTCCTCCATAAAAAATTATATGATGTGTTCTCTTTGTATTTATACATACCTGTATTCATTACAGTACCTCTATATCTTGCCAATTACTTCTATTTTCCATATGCATGTCTTTCATTTTCATCGTGTTAAGTTCATGAAATGATATACTTAGAGGATTATTATGCTAATCTCCTTACTGTATTTGATATCCACGCAAAGTGATATGTATATCTTTAGTCATACCTTTGTTACTGAATAGCATTCTAAAGTGTGTATGTCATTTATGTTGTACACTTTGTTTATTCATCATTTGTAAAAAAAATTAATTGTGTTTTTTAGATGGACTGTGTTCTCACAGAAAAGATAAGTTAACGTGCTAGCCTCTTGGACCTTATGATTTGATTAAGTGGATCATTGCCAAGGTAACCAGCTCAAAATGAAGTCACTGGCATGGGCTCTAATCTGATGTGAGTGGTGTCCATGGATATATGCATGATTTGAGCAGAGAGATCAACAGGTACAGAGAGAAGACTGTGAAAAGAAGAAGAGTTACATGTGAAGGTAGAGAATTGGGAGGTTTCTTCTACAACCGAAGCATATCAAAGATGGGTAATAAATGTTTGAGAGCTAAAAGAAGTATATTTTCTTATATTCTCTCTCATAGTCCAGCAACAAGGACTAATCCTTTCTTGCTATTACAAACCTTGTTATATATTGGACTTCTAGTTTCCAAGTCTATGAGACAATAAATTTCTGTTATTTTAGAAATATGATATGGAAGCCCTTGGAAATGAACACAGTCACTTTCAGGCTGGGACTTTTACAACACTAAATGTGCAGGTTTTTGTATTCACGTGTGGTTTGATTTATTTGAGGTAAACTCAAACATTTATGTAGAGACTCTTGGTTTAAGATACTAGATGAATTTGACCTAGTGTGAAAATTTTGGACATATTTTCTCTCCTTAAAAACAGAAATATTGCTAATCCTTCTTGGTTCACCTTTCCCTGGTGAACTATAAAAATAATTTGTTGGGCTATGCAAATCAGCTGCCCAGTGATGGTAATAATGAACATGATTATGCTAAGCAATATGCCTCTAATAAAGGGGATTAAAAGTATCAAACATCTTTCATGTTTTCTTACATATATTTTTATGTTTTGCTATACATATTATGTAATGATTTCTACAATAAGACTAATGAACACATTCATCTTTTAATTTTTAAATTAGTTTATTATTTTTTAAATCATCATTAAGTAATTGCATAAAGAAGTTTCAATTCAACATATCAGTGCATCTTGATCAATGTCACCATTTCCATTTTTCTCCCCCATCTCTCCTAACCCCACCTATCCCCTCAAGTTACCTCGTTGTTCCATTTTTACATAAGTACATTGAATATTATGACTGCATTTTTCTCACCTCTCCTCTCTCAATTCATTTACCCCCTTCTGCATGATCTTACCCCTCATGTTACATGTTACAGGGTAGGTGATTTGTTATACATTCAGTTCAAGCCTAATCCATCAAAGAATGAAAATGGAGAAGCATGGAGAAGGGAGACCAAAGGGAACTGCAGCAGGATGATTTAATGTTTAATTTTTATGGGCTACAAGGCCATCTTTCATATCAGGAGAAAATATAACCACTTGTTGACTGTTTAAGGTAAGAACTTCTCCATGCTGCAAATCTCTTGCCCTCCTTATCAGGTGTGTGAGAAGAACTCATCCTAATCCTCAAGCTGACTCACAACAGGGTTGCCATGGAGATGAACTCTGTTGGCTAGAACACTCTGGACAATAACCGCATTATAGGAGAAGGCTGGGGTCTATTATTCTCACACAGACACAATTTATACACTAGGTTTGAAATTAAGAATCCTTGAGGGTAGACAAGATATGGAATCAGTCCAGATAACCCTCAGTGGATAAATGGATCAAGAAAATGTGGTATATTGTCACAATAGAACTCTCCTCATGCATTAGAAAGATTTGTGAAGAAATAGAAAGATCTGGAAAAAATATGTTCAGTGATTCGAGTAAGAGAGGCCAAGAGACTGAAACAATGCATGTTTACCTTTGTATGTGGAAGCTAGATTTATTTTATAAACATAAATAAATCAAGTGGTATGAAAGTGTATGCAAATGTATTACCTAAAATATGGTAGATTCAAGGGAGAATTCAAATAGTGTAATTCCTTAGAAAGTCAGAGTGTAACCAAATAAACACCAGGAAATAGGTTGTGAGAGTTGAAAGGGTTGGGGAGGAGTCAAGTGGAAAAGAGTAGATGAATAAAGAGAAGGAGAAAAATAGACAAGAATTCATTACATACCCTACAAATTAAGAAGAGTGTGGGAAAGGGTGAGTATAGGATGTTAAGATGGGTGATATTCCTTCTATCTGGCAAATATCATGTAACCCTTTTACTAATTACAATAAAAAATTTTAAAAAAGATGGGTGATATTGATCAAGATACATGGTATTCATGCATTGC